>NW_013665947.1:439658-446062 GCF_000517525.1 Limulus polyphemus | reverse complement strand
AAAGTGGGCTCCTCGTCATCGAATAGGCTAAATAGTTTGGTTTTATTAGAATAGACAAATGTTATATCATCTAGCTAAGTAGCATTGAAAAACCACAACAAATGTAAAAGTGTATTTCAATTATTCGAGATGAAAGATGTATTTCGAAGGAATGTTTTTTTTCTTATTTATTGTGGCTTGGATAAATCATCAACTATTCGTTTTTTGTTTAGTTTTTCTCTATATATATAACTTAAGAATAAAATAAAATTGTTAACATTCTAAAAATGTAATAAAACAATTATCATACCTGAGCTCCACTACCGTTGTAACTAACCCACTAGGAGTAATTTTTCGGATTAAATTAAAGTCTCCGACAAACAAACTGCCGTCCGGAGCACCTGTTATGGCTACAGGTGCCAAAAGTCGTTGTTTCGTTACAATGCCATCACAGTCAGGACAGTGTAAAAGCCTTTGTTGCCCGTCTCCCATGACGTTCAACAGAACTTTTGGTTTGTTTTTTAAATATATGTTTGTACCATCTCCTTTTTGTAGAATACCTAAGGAGAAACAAGCACATAAAATGTACGTACATAGTGCAAGAAATTTCTTAAAATAAAAGATACACAATGTGGGGAGTTATTTTTACTCCTTTGATGTTATTCAAGCCTTTTGCAGACGAATGTATGTAACAAGTGGAGGTAGCTTTGAGTACCTTTTACAGATAACCACCATGACTTGGTCTTTTAAGCCTACACGTCTCCAAAACGCATCCATTTTAGAATTCCTTGACTTTATTTAAAGAATAATTACAGTGGTACAAACTTTAATCCCACGAGACAGTTATGGGAAAATGTACATGATGTAAAAATAATTATAATATAAAATTGATGCTAAGGGAAATAAAAAAAAGTTGTAAGTTCTCTGTATAAAAAGTTAATCGTCTGGCCCCTCTCCTCCCCCTTATAACGTACATAGTGTGTTAACTAGAATATTTTAAATGGAGTGGTAAAAATATGATCCAATTCCAGGATTGTCCACATCGTGCATGCCTTTTCAGAGAGCTACGAACGTGTATAAGCCCTAGATTAAAAGTTTATACCCTGATGAAAAAGGTTCTGGTAAATAATATTATATTTTTTTATGTAATCCTGCTGCATTTTTCTCAAGGAATCATCAGCTTACACATTTAATGGAGGCAGGAGGAAATGTACTTTCTTTAATTACTTCAGAGCTTGTTCCAAATTACTATCATTAGGCTTGTGTCATTACAAGAGCTAAAAAAGTTATAATTAATTTAACGGGCCATTGTACTTTAATTATCTTATCCTGCATGACGAGGCAAAAATATATAGTACACATTTTCTATTCGAAATATAAACTTTTAAACTTTAAAGTGAAAAAATCTAATGATAATTCTTCTTTTAGTTCAAATGAACGACCTATCATCACAACAGATAAAGCACGTACACTCGCCTAATATCAATATAATTGACAAAGCAGATGGATCCGTATTCATAAAATTCTATTCCTTTTAGATCTATCCAACAACTATTAAATACAGAACGTATCTTATATACTTATTTCTGATTTCTATATTAGTTATATAATGTTATACTTTTAAAGTTAAAATTCGAATGCCGAAAGCTGGAGAAGCATTGGAAAACAATAGGTTCGGCATGGCCAGGTGGTTAGGGAGCTTGACTCGCAATCTGAGGGTCGCGGATTCGAATACCTGTTCCACCAAACATGCTCCCCTTTCAGCCATGGAAGTGTTATAATGTCACGGTCAATCCCACTATTCGTTGGTAAAAGAATAACCCAACAGTTGGCGGTGGGCGGTGATGACTAGTATCCTTCCCTCTAGTCTTTTACTGTTAAATTAGGGAGAGCTAGCGCAGACAACCCTCGTGTAGCTTTGCGCGAAATTCAGACCAATTCAATTCGTAAACCAATAAAGTATTGAAGGTGTTTGTTTTCATATTTCTCTTATTTTATTTATTACAAATTTTAAATTAGAGGTGTGAAAAAATCTAAGGTCAATACTTTTATCTCCTAGAACTCTTTAGCTTGGCGATGATATGTAGCAGAAAATAATATAGATCTGAGATGAAAATTTTCTACACATCTGCGATTTTAAATCCGCAATTAAAAAATTAATGAAGAGGGATATGAAAAGAAACATCTAGTGTCTAACATAATCTGCATAGCAGTTGTTATACTTGTCTGTATAAACGTGTCTGTCATGTAACTGTTTCTTTAACTAGATAATACTAAATTATTGGCTTGTTAAATATCAAACGACTAAACATTCACTCTGCATTTTTCTGTATACCACTTTTTCATGTTATAATTTGTACTATACTTTTGTTAATTATGTCTCTTTCTTCTTCTTCCAAACACTTTTCAATCGACTTCATTTACTTCATTTCTTAGCAGATTGTCTTGAAACGTAGTAGGTTTGTACCTCGGTCCAATACACCAAGAGTTTATTATTTAAGCCTTTTAAAGGATTGTATGGGGTCAAATGCCAAATAATCCAAAGTGTATATTTTGGGTTCATTTTGCGGTCATATTTACAACAATCAAGAGGAAAATTGCTACAAATATAAATTTTCGTGCGCTCCAACACAATGACATACAAAAAGTTGGATTTGCTCATTTTGAATCACTTTAAGGTCAGAGCTCACAAAAAATTATACTTTTTTACAGGCCCAATAAATATAGATACAAAAATATGGGAAATGCCCATTTTTTGATAATTTTAGGGGGAGTCAAAAAGTTAAATAAACCCATAATTTTAGGGATTTTGGTAATTTACTCAACCATATTTCGGCCAATCTACATGTGATTTGATACAAGGATACTTTTTTACAGGTCCCAAACAGAGATTTCGACAATTTTGGAATTTTCGTCTTTTGCTCAATTTATGAGCGAGGAAAACATAATTTGGGGTTTTCGTGAACTATTCATGTGTATGTCAACCACTATAGATTGGATTTGGCACAAATATACCTTCTTGCATGTCCCAAGCAACGACACAGACAGTCTTCGATTTTTTCTGCTGCCAAAATTGGCCATATTGGGATTGCGTGGCGGAAACATGTTGCACACCGCACATGTTTGCCTCTTTAATTGAAAAGTATCTCTCCCCCCACCAAAGTTCGCTACCATTTTGTTTTAAACAGACATTTCCTCGTGATGTTATATATTATATAATGAAACTTCTGTGAGTTTTGTTTTTTCATATTATTTTGCAACATTCAAACTATAAGTTTCTCTAGTTTCAGTTGAGCCTCTGATGAAGTCGTAATAGTGAAATATTGGGTATTTTAGTAAAATATTCTGAAGTGCTTAATCGGTTGATAATCGATAAACTATCGATTTTGCATGCATTCACTAACAAGAAATTCGACTTACCTTCATGAAAGTTATACCGATGATGTATATCTAGGTTCCAGCCTCCGATTTCGGAAATACTCATATCATGTCCACTGACTTGAGTGTTTTGTACTTCCCAAATTATCTGAGGGCAACTACTATATTCATAACCAATGTGGACTATGAGAAAATAAGCCCTCATTAAATACGATAAAATCATTATCATCAATAACAATCTATTGAAACATGACTTGTTTTAAAGAAGAAATTCGATCTAAGCAAGTTGAATCTGAATATTCACCTCTAAAATGTCAATTGTAATTCGATTTAACACTGCGATGTAACTAAGAAAATATCATTTAGATTTTTACACATAGTTTTATGTTTTTGATAACACTAAGAAATGGCAAATAAACGAATAACTTAAAACATCATTGTTAATTAGAGGCATAAGTAAAACGTACACTCCTCTAGTGCATTCCGAATAGCGATTAGTAGTCTTGTCGTTGGCTAGTTAGCGAAGTATTAAAAAAATTCGTATGAGCTATATCATAATCATATATACCTGTAGCTGTTGCTATGCCATATACCTTCTGTCGATAGACATTTCTTCTGTTCCAAGCATATGTAAATTTAATTGTAGGGTCAGCCTCGAATAATTTTTCAAAGTATATTCCTTCGATAGATATTCGAAGATGAACGAGACGAAGAGTTAAGGGAATCACATCAGGTGTTAGCTGAAGTTGAATAGTAGATAAATAGCCCCCCATTCTACTGCTGTGATAGACAAGGTGTAGGTCTGTACCGGGAATTGGAAGGCTTTCCTGGACAACCTGTTGTTGGCGAGAAAAAAAAAACTGAGGTAACTATAATTTTTTTTCGAAAATCACGGAAAATACATTAATGATACTAAGAAATCCCTTGGGATAAGGAAATTAGATAAATCACAAAATAAGGAACTGACAAAGTTTCTGTAAGGTAAATCTTTCTTTTTCACTGTTGAATTGAGAATGAGTAGGAAGTGCAAAGTGTGGAATTTAGTGAAGTGATAATCAGTAGGAAGTGCAAAGTGTGAATTTAGTGAAGTGATAATCAGTACGAAGTGCAAAGTGTGAAATTTAGTGAAGTAATAATCAGTACGAAGTGCAAAGTGTAGAATTTAGTGAAGTGATAATCAGTAGGAAGTGCAAAGTGTAGAATTTAGTGAAGTCCCTGTGGTGACAGCTGATGTTGGCAGGTTGCCCTCATTCTCGCTAATAGTTGAAAATTAGAGCAAGCTATTCCTATTATCTGGCCATTTAGTCCACTTGCGCGTTAGTTGCTGTTTAGATAGAAAATGTCCTACTTTCATGGTGAACTGTACAGATACTCAAGATGCCACTGATTATCACTTCACTAAATTCTACACTTTGCACTTCCTACTGATTATCCTTTGTTAGACTCTTGAAACCGAATAATGAAATTTATTGTCACTTTTATAACGCACTCATAACTGAAAATGACATAAATATTCAGTAGCATCACGTCTAGAACCCCACACACTTCGATCCGCAATCTGACACACTAACAGCTGGACCACAACTGGCCTTATTTTACATAACATGATATCAAAATTAAATGATGAATTACTTTACAGAATTTTTGTTTCATAAAATTCTATAGCTTATTTAACTTACCTGGGATTCTGCCAATATGGAGCTTTTCTCAGGACATCCACCCTGAAAACCATGTTTCCACGTCGCCAGAACAACTGGCTTCATGGTTTCATAATCATGTTCCATGCACACAGTTGACTTGTACTCTGCATCATTTGCTTGGCTAGTGTTCATGATGACTTTATTTATAACAACAATTTCGTTCCATGGAACAACAACATTAAGTTCATAAGACTTGAATGGTTCACGTTCAAACTGTAACATTACAGCTCCACCACCATTTACCATGAGATCAAACCTACAAGCAAAGAGATAGATGGATATGCTAGACAATACCGTGGCGCTGGTTTTATATACCAAACTAACATGTACGAAATTGTAGCTTACTAGGATTTGATATCATTTCAAAATATTAATACTTTATATCATATTTATATTAAGAGCATATCGTTAGATCTGGTTATCTCAAATTGCTCTCATTAGCCTGTAAAATGGACACGCAGAGTAATATCTACAGCAAAAATACGTCTGAAAACAAAATGTTTTTTATACGTCTCCGACCATAATTATGAAGAATTTTCATAGCTTATTCATCACTGACAGAGATCTTTTAAAAACAATTTTCTTAAGTAGTCCTAGCCCACAAGAATTTACAAGTACAGCATCAGCTGCTTTTTTGTATATGTCCGAATGAAAAAGCATAAATACCTGTCTCAGTCTTGATTTCCATGTTATATTTACTCTCGACGGCATGAATGATCAGTTTATACAAGTGAATCGAGATAATCGCAACCTCACATTACCAAATTCTTTAAACTTAAAAAACATTTGGAATGTCCTTGTACAACATCATTGTTCTGCTAAATTTCTCTCAAAGCTGCTCTAATGTTCTTAAAGTTTTGTCTAGAAGTTTGTGATATCAGGTAAACTAAGCCTAAATTTTTACAAGTTATTATTATTTTTAATGGCAAAGGTACACATGTAAAAAGTGCATACCATTCTTTGTATTGTTACAAAAAATAACATAGACGTCATTAATGAACTTAAATTCTTGATATCGATAACAAAATTCCTAGCCACATGAATCTTTCTATAGAACAACTTGGTTATATTACTTGGAGGTTCAAGGTCAACATCTTAAGTTTCATTTGGACATTAATAGAACGTTTCGACTATGCTACGAAGTCATCGTCAGAAGAGAGCAATGGGCTAATTCAACTCAAAATAATCATGGAAAGTTCAAGTCAATTCTCAGTAACAGGTTAATTAATTTTGAACAAGTTTTCTCCTGCTTATATACATCACGACTTATTCACGTATAAATTATACTATACATTATATGTTTGTTTATTTGTTTGTTTTTGAATTTCGCGCAAAGCTACACGAGGG
>NW_013665947.1:430794-438658 GCF_000517525.1 Limulus polyphemus | reverse complement strand
GGGCGAGCATGTTTGGTGTGACGGAGATTCGAACCCGCGACCCGCAGATTGCAAGTCGAGTGCCCTAACCACCTGGCCATGCCGGGCCACATTATATGTAAACATGAATAGATAGAAAATTATTACACTATGTAAGAAATCGTTTATTTTTAAACTATAAATTTAACTGAAGTATAGTTATAAAATCAGAGTAGCGGAAAAAACGTACTTTGATGTGTTAATATATTTGGAATATAACATGTATATATAAATAACTCTTGATCCCTGATGTGCTAGTAAGAGGGGGAGGGAGGAGTTGTTCGGACATTTTAGAAAAGGACCGTCATGAGTACTGAATAAGACAATGCCCATATGTGTTCTTATCCTTTGTAATTTTAAATCAAACTGAAGGATATATAATTAACAAAATCGATAGAAACTGTGTAGTAGAATCTGAAGTTTGTGGAATATGTGAACATATCCACTATCTGACTTAAAAGCGCTATTTAACATAATATTTGATTAACGAGAAGTTTAGAAAAATTAAGCTTATTATATTTCATTAAATAACATAACATAGAATTGAGGCGTTACGCTATTTCCTATATGTCTTTTTAGATAGTATAGGTGTTGGTAAAGTAAATAATTGAGTGTTAACTTTAATACAAATTAAACTTAATGGATAATAGATATTTGAATAAGTCGTAATTTAGAATTGAAAAAAAAGTTCAGTCGAAGAAACTGGAGCAGAAACCATTATGAGATTAATAATAGCTTCACGACACTATATCCTTCATCGCGGCCAGGTACCACTCTACATGTGACTAAGGTTTCTTTACATCCAAAATCTTGTTCATTCAGGGGTGTAGCAATGATATTATAATACTGTAAGCCGATCAGAGTCTAGGTAAAGACATTAGACCTTCTCCTACAGTTATTTAATTTAGAGTTTGGTATTTTGCAGCCACCTAGCGGTAATACTTAGTAGCTTACGTTGAGTGTACCGCTGGTTGTAACAAACGCGGCAAAATACAAGGTTAGTTTTTAACAGCAGTCGTTTCGTTTGTAAATGGATATATGTACTTTTATTATAAAAGAGAAGTGAAATTTTATTTTAGAAAGTTAATTATGATGTTCTTAATGGGATGATAAAGTTGCCCTTGGGTGTTGATGTCTATGCTAACTTTGTAAGACAGTGGAAAAAATCGTTTTTACCGATGAATACATTAGTCAAATAAATAAATTTAGCTAAGTATATTTCTGTTATTACTCACTTAATATTCTAATTATAAAACTGGTGTAATCACTTGAACAATCAAAAAATTTAATAACCAACTATAAAAAGTCAGGCTATTGTAACCATAGACATCGATTTAAAATAAGATTAATATCAAATTTCCAAGGCAATTAATTAAAGTATACGTCACATGATTATCAATCGAAATTAAAATGACAAAATTATTATTCCGCAGATGTTGTAATTAATCTTAATTAATATCGTGTCCTTAAATGACTCACTAAAGAACTAAATTAGCTTCCTTACATCCTTATCGTCGTAAGTCCTGCGATCCCTTTACACCAAAAAGTGTAATTATATGTCTACTCAGGCGATATGTAAATAATTATTAGAGTAGATGAGATATCACGTTAAACAAAATATAGTAATTAATAATTACTGGTGAAAACAAATCTGTAGAGAATAATTTTATCTCATAAGATACATCGAATAATAAGATGTTCTCTTATGTGTATTCATGTTACCTCTCAAAACCGATGCCTTAAACCAGATTTTTAATTAATATTTCTCTTGCATTGAAGAGTTAAAATTGACATAGAAATAACGCTTACCAGCCTGTTTCTCTGGTAACAGTATAACCAATGAGTGGATCCGTAGAAATTTCAACTCGGATTCCCCTTAAGCCCCTGCCAGATGGTGCTATAACTTGCCCTCGGATAACAGAAGCACGCCTGATGAAAGATGAAAACTTCTATAGTCATAAGAAATGGTTGGGGAATTTCTGATTTAACTATATACTTATTATATTTTAATGCATATAAATTACTTTTCATCGATCGCGCATTTGAACAAAGGCTAAATATAAATCGTCAAATATATATTTTAAGAGAATATAAGTTTAGATTATCAAGCTCGTTTTTCAAATTGAAGATCTTATTTTCAATGAAAACATGTGAAGCTTTAATACCAGTGAGGATATGATTCAATATAATTTTGTGATATTTATATATATGTATATTTGTAAAAAGTTTATTTTTTTCTCGAAAAAATTTAACAAATAACATTCAAATAAAAGTACAGGTAAAGATACATACCGTGTATTAAAGTGATTCCCAAACGTGCTGAAGATGCAATAAAATCAAGAGTTAATCAAAAACAGATAAATAATACATTCATATCGTAAAGTACATATCACATTTGCACTGTATTTTCAATACAAGAAAGTATTCAATTTGTTAATTTTTCAAAAATAACATTAATTTACGGGTTTATAGAATTTTTAAACTCAGTTATAAATTTCATAAACCATATTACATTTAAAGTGTTCATATTAAAAACTGAAAGCCAAATGATACAACTATAGTAGTATTTTTGTTTAGTTCTGCCATAATTTCAATCTCGTAAGTTATGTTGTTTCTTTGAAAACATTCCACTGTTAATAAGCTTCCGAAATTGAAAGTTATAATATGTTTACTTACTTTATAACAAGTGTCGTAAAAATTATTTAATAGCTAGGTATAATTAAGAATGTAATTTCTTATTATATAAAATAATTTACAAATATGTGAAAAAACCAGGATTTTCCTTTGAAGAAATGGTTTAATTTTTCAAAAAACATGAGTTTAATGATATTGAAACTGAGTTTTAATTCCCGTTGAAATTATTTTTAAAGCGTTATATTTAATTCTTGTTACTCTACATATTACATAGTTTATTTATCTCAAAGATAAAGAATTTACTACGGTTAAAATATGCTACAATACATTTTGTGTCTGTCACTGAAAGTATTTTCACGGGTGTAGATTTGAACGGAATCTTCTTCAATCAAAAACTGCATTTTTTGGAAGAAAGAAGACGTCACTGCTGGAGGTTGCTTTCTGAGAAGAATGTCTAATGGATCAATGGCTGAGAAGCAATGTGGATCGTTTTCACAAGCGTCGTTACTGCAGCATTCACTGTCGGCACAATCCACTAAGCCGTCTGTTGGAATTTAAAGATAAATTAATTACATGTGAAATGCAGTTTAATATTAAAAAGATAAAATTTGTGATGCTCAACTTCTATTTATATTTTTCAGAGAAATATTTCAATGAGAAAAACAAAACATCTAAACCTTTACTGTAAATGCACAAAACATAATATTTTATATTTAAAAATGTAACCCATCTTCATTAAATGGCAGTAATAAAACTTTAAATTGTTGTATAAGCAACAACATTACACCACGTTCTGTATAAGATAATAAGAGCATATTTGTGAATACAATCTCCCCACATTAGCGTTAAACAATTAATCTATACACCATTCTGTTAACACTGCATTGCTGAATGCAGATAAACAATTATGTTTCCATTTCTATCTTTTAAGTATGTATTCCAATAAATGAGTATACTCTTCTGGTATGTATCATTAAAAAGTTAAGATAAGCTTAAAATAAACACAAACAAACTTTTAACTAATTTGATTTAGTTTTAGTTTAGTCCTTTTCTTTAGCCAGTGTTGTAAACATATCAATTAGTAAATAAAATACCTCTAATTACTTTTCATAATATGATAAAAAAGATTAATTTTAATCTACATTATTCGTATTTATGACAAATCTACACAGGCTTTACGCTTAAGCATAAAAATATATTCAGAGATGAGTGAGGTAAAAGACCTTTTCTGAATAGGCATCTCCAAAGATTAAATTTCCTATGTAGGGTGTACACTTATTTCTAAGAAAGTGAAACACCTGGTATAATCCAATACAATATACACTGAAATATTTCACATTGCTTCGAAAACCACATGAACGTTTTTCTTAGTATATATACTGTTACTGTGATTTCCTATAATATTCAAAATTATTCACGTGACAGTCAGATTTTCATAATCACGTAAAATAGTTATCTAAATAACAGTTATAGATATCATGAAAGTATGAACAAAATATAGGGTGATGATATTTCACATTTTGGAGGGTATGACTTTTTTGGTTAACTTCGTCATCCCTTTAGAAAGGTTCACTATTTCATTCCCTGCAGTATAATTATAAAAAAGTATAGTTACATCTTATCAGTTCTTCAAGCTTTGTGAATATATCCTTTCTCAAAAGCACAAAGTGGTCTAGATCGGTTTTAAAATCTAAACGTTGGGACACTGTTATACGTTTGTGATGTGTAACAGCGACAGATAAAGAAATAATTATACTTGACTAAGTTCACACTTAGAATAAGTTGTGAATATCTACAAGTAAAACGCAAGTTAGCTTCAGTTCTTGTATCTCACCTGAAGATGCCGGGTAAACCTGGTGAAACGTTGTGAATAAGATAAACTAAAGGTTTACCATGTACAACCGCTGAAAACTTGTGTGAATTTGAAAACGGATCTCTGTTCTTGTTAGAATGTAGTATGGTTTAGAAAGGCATGTGGCAATAAAATATACATTTACTTGTTCGAAGCAATGTATCTTCTACCTAAGAAATCTTGTTTTACCATTGTCGTTGTCTTTCTGATCATCACAATCTCTCTCCAACAAAATGTTGCAGTCCAGTCCATCCCAGTTGTACGTACAACGGCATTGCCATTCTCTCTCAATTATCACGCATTCTCCATGGTTATTACAGCTATTTGGACAACCCTCTGGAAAGAAAAAATATAGTTTCTTATCTATTTGAAACAAAATGCATTGTCTGGGACAGATACACAGATAAATAAAAGTTACTGTCAGATAAAGTACGTGTTCAAATAATTGTATATTTTTCTCGAAAGCATATGTTCTAAAATTTTAGCTGCGGTGTAGTTTATGATATTGAAATACGAACTTATGAAATGTGTTTTACAGATATCTATAAAATCAAATATAACAATAATAACTTTAATCACATCTTTACTGTTCTGTAAGAGTCTCCAGTAAGTAGAATGTAGACCTATAAAATCATATGAACAGCGAGGAGGTCTTTCGCTTAGTATCATAGCTCGACTGGGTTTACAACACATAAAACTACAGTTGAAACATAATTATATGAGTAAATTATGAGATATCAAGTCTTATGGTATATAACGCCTAAGCATGATGTGTTGATCGGTTATTTGTGTGATACTGCTCGTAATAAGACTGATAATAATATCACAAAGATATAAAATAGAATCTGTGCTATCAACATGCCTTAAAACAGATATTGCACGTAATAAGACATAATAATGTCACAAAGATATGAAATAGAATCTGTGCTATTAACATGCCTTTAAACAGATATACGCTTACTTTTGCTTGGAGATAGTATTTTTTAAATAAAATAATTTTAAATCGAAAAATTTCTTCTAAAGAAAGAAACGTATCTTTGTATATAAAAAAAGTAACATTCCGTATATCAAAATCATACCTAATGTGCAATGACGACCATTCCAACCTTGAATGCAGATGCAAGTTCCGTTTTTACATTTTCCGTGTTCATCACATCGAAAGTCACACAGTTTTTCAGCGCACGAAGTCCCACTCCAACCATCTAAACACACACACTGTTTATCTTGACACTTCCCGTTAGGTCCACATTCGAGATCACATTTCTCTGGAATGAAAATACATCCTTCAAACAAAGTGAAAAGTATACGCAAGTGAATATTTATGTACTTATTCACATTTTCTAAATATTTTTGGTTAATTCAATGGGACTTGACAACAATTACAAAATGTCTTTCATGAATTAAAAAATATTCCCCCTAGTGAAAGTTTAGTTATGAGAGTAAATACGGATAATTTTAATGAACCTTTGTTTCGTGGTTTTTGTTGTTTTGAAATATGCGAAACATTATTTGGTTAGAAACGTGAACCTATGCCATTCAACAGAGGTCTGTCTTGTTATTGAACATTCAACTATTATTATTTTTTTACGTACCCCAAACTATTTCTAAAATATTTGTTTTTTATTTTCATCATCCAAAACTACAAATGCAGTTAAAACTCTACAATGAATCATATTTTTTATTGATCAGTTATGTTCTGAATACATCAAATGCAAATTTGAAATTACAACAGCTAAAACATGTTCATATTCTCTATATTCTAATATTTTACCAAGTAATCATAATATTTATTACTCATATAGTTTTGCCACTATATATTTTGTGCGTAATGTTTGAGAATAAGAAAAAATATACTGTATCTATTTATTTGTTTATAGGTCACCATTACAGAAAATAATAAAATATTCATTACATTTATGTGTTCATGGAATGGATCGATTTTTTTAAAAGTCGTCTGAGAGTAGGTGAATGTCATAGTATTATTAACCCAGGTGGCGAGACCATACAAATAATCAAAATAACTGCCTCACAAGTAGTTTATTAATAGTTTATTACTGCTAAAAGGTCCTAACTCTTATTACTTATTTTGTGGAAATAAGAATAAGAAAAACACGTTACCAAAACTAAAATGAAGTGTAATAATATTTAAATTGTTATTTCACTGAGATTCGTCCAATAATTCTCCCAGGTAACGCAGCGGATTTCGATATCCGTGATGGGCAGAGCACAGATAGTCCAATGCGTAGCTTTGTGCTTAACCACAAACAAATCGTCCACTAATAAGATATTGCATCCATGTAATTTGCAGAGAGTACCTAAGGCGTGAGAACTGGTTTCCGAGTAGCTAATGATCTAGACTGATTTTAGAGATAGTTAGGTTTAATATTGGGAAATAACCTTCTGAACAGAGTTCATCTCGACTTTACTGTGGAAAAACTTCAAATTACATTATATCTGTAAACTAACTAACGCACTATCTCCAGAAAATCTGACCTGGTTTATTCTAGTTTTTCGTGAATTTGTTGCTGCCAATGAAAACCATGCAAAAGTGAGAGGTACACTTTACTGGTCCCTTGTGCTTTGCGAATTTCTTGACTCATGGTGTGGACGCACTTGCACAATTCTTTGACCTCAGTTTCATAATAAGAAATTGGCTCTGTTTGTGAGGGTTTTCAAGCTCTATTTGTGAGGGTTTTCAATGCCATTTTTATGGAAATAGACCACTTTACTCTAGTGTTTCAAATCTGTATTAAAGTCGCTATAACACCAGATGATTTTGGTCTAAGGCACTTATCAAGGGGATTCATGGTTCGCCGTCTCTACAGCTATTTTAACATACTTTAGCTGTTCTTCTCGGTCTGGAGCTTTCGTGCAGTTCTGTACTGGTCCTTGTTTGCTCCATTTCTGAGTTTTTTATTGTACTGGGTATATTGTAAGATAAGTGACTGAAAGTACCACACGGGTAGCAATGATACTGCGTGCGTCATATACAAAGGTAACAGAGGATCTTAATATTAATAAAGTGCACCAACAAAATATCTGTATTTAATAATTATTGGAAAATTGCAGTTATTGTCGAATGTATTAGAATATTTCTGAACACTTTCTATTTGATATTATAAATCAATTCACATTCGGAATATGTTGAATGTTTATTGTATTTTATGCTACTTAAAACGTCATCAATAGATAGCACCTATTATTTTATAATTGTAATATTATAAACTGACTCTTTTTTTATATACATAGACACTTACTTCAACTTATATGACCTTGGTATTGCATAGATACTTGTGGATGTTCTCAAATCTAAAATAAAATATTTTCAAACAATATCCTCATTCGAAAACATTTTCAGCG
>NW_013665947.1:419919-430076 GCF_000517525.1 Limulus polyphemus | reverse complement strand
TTTTAAAGGAAGCACGTATAAAGAGCGACATTAACATTTTTGTTTAACAATTTCAGTTATGATTTCTTTTGGGGGGGGGGGAAGTGGTATCTGTATGGTCTTGCCACAAAATGCACATCTAGTAACAAAGAAGTAAGCAATGCTCCCATAAAATTACCCTTCAATAAAAAGTTAACTAGCCACAACTTTTAGTCACTTTTTAAAGTTTATTCCTGAAAACGTTGAAAATATTTCGAACAGAGATGGACGTGTCAGTTAGTTTTTAAGCAAAAAATATATCCTTTTGTATTTCGCAAGTCCAAGATAAACTAAATGCTTTAGACGTGTTTTATCTCTGGATTAATATACCGTGAGTTGTGTCAATTGCACTTGTCAATACTCGAAAGATCGATATTCTGACATATTTAATCTTAAACATTAAGTTCTCCATTATAGGATAGTTGTGACTCGAGAGAATCCTGGAAAAAGTACACAGGTAATAATGGCTCCTGTGATAATGTTTATCAGAATTTTTAATGTCATACTAAAGGGACAATGACACCGGTTAAGGAAAAATAATTATAAAATTCTATATTCTCTATTTCATTATATATGAGAACTTGCAACCATCTTATGCAACACTTGTAGTTTTTTTTTTTTTATAGTTTTGTCTTACTATTGTATTGTCCGATATTCCATAATCTAATTCGTTATATTTCATTTCATCATTTTCTTTGAAGTTATTTCTAGCACAAACTGTTGGCAAATATTCATCATCAGAAACTGGCTGGTATGTATTTGTCAAAAAACAACTGTAAGGCAAAATAATTCACTTCATAAAATAACATGACGTACACACGTTAGAAAATGTTGAAATGTATTAGATGTAGATATGTTAATGATTTGTTTGTTTTATAGCAAAGCCACATCGGACTATTTGCTGTGTCCACCACGGGGAATCGAACACAGGATTTTAACATTTTAAGTCTATAGAATTACCGCTGTCCCATCGGAGCGTATGTTAATGAAAATTCGTAACTAGATAAAGTTTAAAACCTACCTTGGGAGCAGTCGGGGCCATTCCAATGGTCGTTGCAGACACAACGCTGAAGCTCAAAATCAAATTGTCCATGCCCGGAACAATTGGGCAGACAACGCAATGTATCACTATCCGGCTCACTGCAATCTGCTCCTTTCCATCCTTTCCGACAGAGACACATTCCACTGACACAAATACCGTGTCTCGAACAATCTGGATCTAAACAACCAACTGTAGTACGAATAAATTCTCGAGTTATTTTAAAATTTTATAATATATTGCTTCATTTATATCCGTATACGATACCAGCAAATATATGTGCAAGAAATATATTTATCTTAACGTACGGCTGAAATTATTAATCACTTATTTACTATATAGAAAAAATAATTAAGCATTTGCCCATCACTGCTATGCACACACACACAAACGTGCATTTATCAAATAAATTTTTCATAACTGCATTTCTCCAAGAAATTAGTGCCCTTCCATTTCAGTTTCCTCCACCATCGATTCAAGGGACTATGTTCAAGAGAGTTGCCATTTCTATCAGATTTTAAGTAACGTTTGAATAATGTAGTTCGAAGTAAATATAGCAATTTTCTAGAGAAAACTAACTTTGCGATGACGGCGACCTTTCTATACCGATGTTTTGCAACTGATTTTCCACTTCGATCTTTGTTATTTTTATCTCATCACTTTGGAAGCAAACAAAACAGTATTGAATAAATAAATCAAGCGCCGAATGATTTGTTTAGCCTTTTTCTGTCAAAACGAACCGACAGGAATGTTATCTATTTTATAAATTAATATTGTTTTCCGTTTAGAATATCTCACGTTTGTTTTCAAGTTTTATTTCAAAACCCAGAAATTTTAATGAATTTACATTTCTACCTCTTCGGAGAATCTTTACATATTGTTCAGCTGCTGCAGGATGAACAGTATGTGTTTTGTTTGTTATTTTAAAATGAAATTCTCTTGGTTCTTTGGCAAAACTTATTAATTCTCTAGAAATATAAAATATGAGTCGGATTTTATAAAATAGCATTGTTCAATCATCTGTTGACATAATCCTTTTTTTATTTTAAGACAAAAGCTTATATTCAAATCGTTATTTTTATCATACCCTAATCGATATTCTATGTTAGTTTGTTTGTTTGTTGTTGCTGTTTTTCTTTCGGAAATTTATTTCCAAATGATTTCTTTAAACAATTTCTAGTCATGCCATATTTTTGGAGTGAACTAAAACACTTTTATGTAATTGTTATTAAACGTATACAGAAAAATAATTTAAGGATAAACCATAACCTGTGATGATTAAAAACATGTACCCGTCTTTAACATGAGGAAGCATCTCAATAACAAAGGAAAAACAAAGGAATCGTTAAAGGTTTTAAGTTCGTTTATGGTAAGCATAAATAGAGTTTAAGTGTGATGATGATACCTAAGATTAATAAACACATGTGATCTGAGTATGAAGAGTGTTATGGTGATACTTTAAGAAATAATCCACATTGGGTTTGAGTATCTAAAGTGGAATGATGATATCTAGGCAAGATAAACATATAGAGTTTGAGTATCTAGAATGTGATGAGGATGCATAGGTATAACAAACTTATGGGGTTTGAGTAATAGAGTGTTATGATGATATCCAGACAAGATAAACATATAGGATTTGAGTACGTGGAGTGTTATAATGATATTCAGGCAAGATAAACATGTAGGATTTGAGTATTGGAGTGTTATGACAATATGCAGACAAGTTAACATGTAGGATTTGAGTATTGGAGTGTTATGACAATATGCAGACAAGTTAACATGTAGTATTTGAGTACGTGGAGTGTTATGACAATATGCAGACAAGTTAACATATAGTATTTGAGTACGTGGAGTGTTAGAACGATACGCAGGGAAAATAAACATGTAGAATTTCATTTAATTAGTAAACTTTTGTATCTGCATACCAATTTTTTGTAATGTGAAAAATTCCACAAACTGTTCTGAAAATATAGAAAAATGTTAATTGTATGAATATGGGTGCTTTTTGTAACTGTTTACTTAAAATATTTATTTTAGAAATTCAAACACCTTTTTAACATTTCGGTGACTCCTTAGAATATTAGATCTTTAACACTTGTTTTACATTTCACTGACTCCTTAGAATATTAGATCTCTAGAATGATAATTAATAACAAAAAGTTTAATTTTTTTATATAAAAAGCAAGGTGATTACAAACCTAGGGAAAAATGTTTTGCATTTACATTAGTTAAACAGTATTTCTTACTTTATATCGTAATTCATCGGTAATGAAGTTATATATACATTTTAACTAAGATTAGCAGAGGTTTCTCTTGGCTATACAAGTCTTTTGCACCAGAAGTTATTTTAATATCCTTCAATCATTAGTCCAAGGACTATAAATGCATGCAAGTCTTAGAATATTCTGAACCTATTGTTTAAGAATAGATTAACTCTTGTAATAAAGTGTTAAATACTTTGGTTTCTTTCAAGCTTCCAGAAGCATGAATATTTTGTAACCCTTTTACTGAAAAATATGTATGACATTCTAAGTCATAAAGGTCAATATCAGTACAACCTGTTAAGCACTAAACTGCTTGTTAGGCCTTGAATATATATTGTCAGGCCACATAAGATTCATTATGCTAATTTGCTAAAAGCAAGTGTTTTATTTATTTAAACGCTAAACAACTAAGCTATTTTACTCATTCTCATTGGGTATGCATGCTATTTTTTACAAGCGCTCACATAAAATGCATATTTTCTAAGTTCAATTTGTTTCTATATGAAAATTTGAAGAAAGATAAGTCTTCATTGCTTTGTATCTTAAAAACTTAGGCTTCAGTTTATTTGCTGATCTATATTTATTTGCGTTTAATTCAATCATAGGTTGGTACCATAACGAAGTAAACTATTTCACGTGCAATCACCATATAAAAATATCCATACAGGATCATAATGAATGAATTTTTTCTATGTTCCATTCTTGTATAGAATTCAGAATTAAGAAAGAAAACTAATTTAAATATTTTGTGTAAAAAATAGGTATATAACGGTATATTACTTTATTTGAAACAATTCATCCACGTTGTATTTCATAGAAATGGCATAAAAATTCGATATATCTCTAACAATAAATTCATTTCAAAACTCATTAATAAACTTCACTATTAAGTGTAGCTTTATTTTTATACATACTGTAACCCACATGCCAAGAAGTATACTTGATGTTTATTCTGGTAAAACATACATGAAATGATCAAATTTCAGAGATTTACTTGATTAGTTTAGAGTACACAATGTTTTCTATATACTATTATGATTGATAAAGTTAGGCCAAAAATCAGACCATAATGATCTTTTAAGCTATTACAAGACTTTCGAAAGAGATATGATAGAATACTTATAGTTTCTTACTTTCTTCGCAGTAATCGCCTTTGTAACCTGGGTAACACTGACACTTTCCATCTGCGCAGTCTCCGTGACCGTTGCAATCTACAACTTCGCATTCATCTTCTCTAAACTGACATTCTTTTCCTTTCCATCCAGGATTACATATACATTCCCCAGAAGTATAGTGTCCCCTCCCACTGCAGAGTACGGGACAGACTCCTGGTATTTTCAATAACATGGTATTATTTAGCTTCAGTATTAAAAAAAGCTCAAATATTATAGAAATGGAAGAAAAGCCTAGTTTGACTCCATATCTAAAAATGACGACAAATTAATTTATCAAAGGTTTATAAGAAGTTTTATGTAACTCAGCATCAAAACATTATTGTGATATAAACTTTAAGATATTCGCGAAAAATACTAGTTCATTAGAAAATTATCAGGAAAAAATACTTGTGTGAGGCTTTGAAGAGCGTTTCTTTCTGTAAGATACATTAGTACATGAACATAATACTTAAAAAAACATTGTAGTGTTTAATAATAAGCAAAAGTACATGAAATGCCAAGTTAGGTTTTGGTTTATCCAAGTAAACCACCTGTTCTATACACAATCTTAAATAATATTTAAAAGACATAAGGCTCAGTTAGCAATACGAAAAAAATAAAAATAAATTAGCTAACAAGACTTACTATAAGCACAAGAGTCTCCTGCATAATCAGGTTCACAAGAACAAATACCGACGTTGCAGGTTCCATGGCCGTGGCAGTCATATGGACAGTGTAGGCTTGCTTCATCTGCAACGAATCAAGTGTTATAGGAATATAGAGAAAACTCGATGATAATAAACTCAGAAGTTGTATTTTCAACTTATGAAAATGCAAGCATGAACAATGCGTTTATTACTTTATGGCAATTTTAGAAATGAAATTTGACTTTCGGAAGTAAGCTTCAAGAGTTAGCTGTAGAAGTTTTACGTCATTATCATCTAGACTCAAATTTAAACATTCCTTTTACCCTACAGTAAAAAAATAAAAATATAAACAAAATGACAGCAACCCTAAAAATTGGAATAATATTCCATAAAAAAAATCATTAATATTTAAAATATGTGTTATTTGAAGCAATATTATAAAACATACTATACAAAATTATTCGTTCAGAAATTTTTCTCTCTTTGTTCAAATCATAGAAGAACTGGTACACGAATTTACAAAATACATTTTCTGTTTTAGTTATTACAGCTAGATGAAACAATATTTTACTGAAAAATATTAATATGATAAAACAGTGTACTGGTCATATTATATTTTCAATATGTAAAATTGAAATTCTTAACGTATTAGTGACTTTTTAGATCACAAAATACGTTAGTATTTTCAATTAATACTCAAGCAATGGTATACAGTGAAGAATGAAACCCATAGAGGTACAAATAACAAGGTAAAAGTTAATAAGGTTGTTAGGTGTTTGAAATTTGTTCATAAATTACAGATATTTTAGCTTTTGAGATAATAAAATACATTACTGTTTTCAGTCAATACTCAAGTAATGGTATATTGTGAAGAATGAAACGCACAGAGGTACAAATAACAAGGTAAAACTAATAAGGTTATCAGATATTTGAAATTTGCTCATAAATTATAGATATTTTAACTTCTAAAAATTTACAATATTTCTTTTTAAAAAAAAAATCACTTTAACTATAACTAGCTTCAATAAGCTGTTTCCCGTCAAAATAGTTGTTTCTGTTCACATTAAAGTTATAGTTATGAATATTAATAGAACATTTGTGAAGATAAATCAAATGTTTGGTTACAAAATGGTAATTATGTAATAAACAGTTTTTATATCACTCTTATAGAAAGGAAGACAATGTATTCTATATGTTTTATTTTTCTTCTTTTTTCCAGCAATAACAATTATACACTACTCCATTATTTCTTGGCCGATCATCGTCTTGAAACATATACTTTAGTCTAACACGCCATGGTTTATTTCTCATTTTCTCCCCTATTCGATTTTAAAGGACAAAAAAAATCACACATTATAAATACATATAGAAACTGCAGGCCAAAAGTATGTATGTTTATACTTCATTTGGATTGATGTAAGTATACAGGAAATACAGGCCAAAGTACGTATTTTTATATCTCATTTGGATTGATGTAAGTATAAAGGAACTGCAGGCCAAATGTATACTTACATCAATCCAAATAACACTTCTTACAAAGATACCTGGTGACAACCACATAACCTGAAATAGACAGATTTTGGATTCGTGTCCTTTTTTTGGTTTTGCAGGGGTAAAAATAACAAAATTAGGAGTTTTGGTCTATCATTTCGTTATGTTTCAACCAATCCAGAGAAGACTTTGCAGAACGACACCTTGGGACAGCCTCCACAGACTAAAACAGACATATTTCGGATTCGTGACTTTCTTCTAGGTTTATAGAAGACAAAAGCTTTAGGTTTGCCATTCCTTCATGTTTTGGCCAAGCTAATTGAGACTTTGCACAACGGTACCTTGCGATGGCCCCAATAGACTGAAATAGACAAATTTATGGTTCGTTTCTTTCTTATAAGTTATCAGGGGGTCGAAAGTAAAATAAATTCGTAATGTTTGTAATAGGGAACTCTGAACCTAAGTACATTGTCTGCCTATGTAAACGTTACAAGGGATTGTTATTAGTAGTATTTTCATTCACACATTGCATACAATTCCATACACTATGTAGAAGAATATCTATTATTTGCCCCAAATTTACTCGTAAAGTTTTATCATTGTGAAAAATCTATAGTTATGGAGAAACTGACTGTCCTATGTTATATAAGGCCATAATTAAGTATGCTATAATACATCTTTCTCACAAAGAAGTTTCAAGTTAAGACTGTGTTAACTGTCCGTCTTTCTGAAGTAAATATGTTGTAGTTTATATCCTCTGTTATGCCTTGAATACCATTCTCTCTTGAAATCTATTGTAATCCGAATATCTTGTGAAATCAAGTGGATGAAAGGATCCGTATTACATTATCTTACACATTTTGAGTTTTCTATTTCAAAATGGATTTATGGATGAAAGAAACACTTGATAACAATTTCCCCTATATAATATATGTTGACTATACGTGAAATTCGATATTCATTTACTTCAACCTCTATTAGAAAATAATAATAATTATATATATATATATATATATATTATCTGATAAAATTCACAAAAACTAAAAGATAGGCCCCCCAGTGGCACAGCGGTATGTCTGCGGACTTACAACGCTAGAATCCGGGTTTCGATACCCGTGGTGGGCAGAGCACAGATAGCCCGTTGTGTAGCTTTGTGCTTAATTACAAACAAACAAACTAAAAGATAGTTTTTGAAATAATTAATGCGAGTAATTGAAATGAATAAAATTATTATCGAGTGAGAGAAAGAATCAGGCAAGACATGATATCAATGAAATTTAGCAATGAAAATAGTGAGCATAGAATCATAAATCTAAAATTTCTAAAAATAATCTAAAAGACAGAAACTAAACTAAAGACTTTGTAAGCAGGAAAAAACTATTTTGGCAACCTAAGATGCCTGCAGAATTGAGTTTATTCTGAATATAGTGCGTTTGAAAAACAAAAGAATTTTTGCCATTGTTTTGTAAATTTGTGCTTGAAAATAGAATATAAGAGATTTGTTTTGTAGTCACCAGGACTGAGATTGAACGGCTACTTTTAGTATAAAGTTACTACTTTCTGATTTCATAACTTAGTAACTGTGTATGAATTATTTTCCTGCGTTTGTTTTTCATGGTTTGAGTATTTTGAGATCTAATCGATAATAAAGTCAATCTGAATAGGGATGGTAATTATAGTTATGTCAGGAAGATCGATATTGTTTTTTTTAAAACACCTGGTTGAAATTTTATGAGGATTTGCATCTACCATTTCATATGTTTCTGCATGATGTGAAGGACAAGAAAACAAATAATATGTTTTGTGAGCTGTAGCATAAGTTATTGTAAGTCATTCTATTGTAATACAATAGTTGACTCATAAGAATGCTTGGAATAAAGTAATTCTTTCTAAAAGTGTAAGAAACCAGTGATAGGTTACTGTTTTGTTTTATATCTTGAATGGCACTTTACACAAGATATGACTATAGACGTCCAGGTCAGAAACCACCTAAGGCTCAGGCATAGCCGCCTAATTTTGAACCGTTGACTTGATGGAAGGCAACAAAACACTCGTAACTAACTTATAACGAAGTGGAGTGTCACAGTTATAGTGCCCTCACATCTGTAAATGCAAGCAGTTTCAACGGCATGCTAACTATTAGGCTACATTTAAAATCCAGTAATAAAAAGAAAAAATAAAGTGTTGCATGTCAACACTCTTTCAATAATGAGTTTCTTTTAGACTGTTGAAGATGTTGATGTCATTGTTCCTGTAAAATGCACTATAAAAATATTGATTGCTTGTAGGAAGAGAACAATTGGTATTGAATAGATCTGAGCTTCGTTGTTTATAGAAAGAGAACAATTGGTATTGAATAGATCTGAGCTTCGTTGTTTATAGAAAGCAGATCTATTCAATACCAATTGTTCTCTTTCTATAAACAACGAAGCTCAGATCTATTCAATACCAATTGTTCTCTTTCTATAAACAACGAAGCTCAGATCTATTCAATACCAATTGTTCTCTTTCTATAAACAACGAAGCTCAGATCTATTCAATACCAATTGTTCTTTCAATACCAATTGTTCTCTTTCTATAGACAACGAAGCTCAGATCTATTCAATACCAATTGTTCTATTTCTATAAACAACGAAGCTATCTATTCAATACCAATTGTCCTCTTTCTATAAACAACGAAGCTCAGATCTATTGAGCTTCGTTGTTTGTAGAATTGAGAGAAATATTAAACAAAATGGTGATAGTTCAGATTTTTCTCACCAACTTTTATATCTCGGTTGTTTAATAATCACAAAATCTGTAGTAATAAAAATCCAATAAATATATTTTATTTGTTAAGGTGTTATATTTTCATAACTTATTTTATTTTATTTTCAATTCAGTGTGTTTTATTACCATCGTTAAACACAACTCTTAAATTTCCAGTAATACAACTGGATTTCGTTCCCTTAAGTAGAATATTACGATACACAAAAGTAGAATTAATATAATTAAAAAATGCAAAAACTGGTATTTTTATAATTACTATAGAAATGATAGTTATTAAAAAGTTCTTGCATTGCTATTATAAACAAAACGAGAATCGAGGAAAAATACAGTTGAAAACATTATAATATTAAAATAAATAAAAGCAACAAGAAAATTCCATTTTTTATCATGTAATGAAATGTATTCATTAGGTTGTTTTAAGCGCAAAGCTGTATTTTGGTTATTTCTCTTGTGCTTAGCGCAGGGATCGATCTCCGAATTTTGATAATCCTTCAGGCTTACCGCCGAGTCAGCAGGGAAGCAAGTACTAAAATAGAAAATGAAAAAATATCATTATAATGACGCAAGCATTTAATTTTTTATCTGATTCAGTTAAAATAGTAAAATATTTGGTTGTTGTTTGTTGTCAATCACAAGCTACAAAATGGGCTATAGGTTCTGTGCCCTCCACAGGTACCGACGCCTGGTTTTTAGCACTATAATCTTTCAAACTTACCACTGAACCATTGGGGACGAGATATTTAGCTAATATAATTAATAAGTACAATTGAGAAAC
>NW_013665947.1:401582-418990 GCF_000517525.1 Limulus polyphemus | reverse complement strand
TGATTGTTATAACGCTTATTAATCGGGACATGTCAGATATTTGACCAGGAACATTTATAAATTTCGAACATTTAACGTCAGTGGGTGGAAACTCGGCGAAGAAAAAGAGGGCTAGTTAGCTCCCCGTTAAATGAATTTTACCTACGTCAACTCGAAATTAACTCGCTCATCGTGAACCCTCAATAAGATATCAAGGAAGTTCTAGACAAGAAAGAATACTTTATATTGCTTGTAAGTTTGTAAAACTTTTATATATAAATCATTGTTTTTAATAACTATTTGTAATAACTGTTATTGTAAATTGTATTGTTCTTTATAAATTAAAACATATTTGTATTAAAAAACTGTATGTATCAATCTTGTTGGCAAATATCATAAATTGGAGATATATCGGCAAATATTTAACTACTAAATCTAAATTATCATTTAGCTCGGTTTCAAACCATTCGAAATTGTAATACGTAACAAATATAACATAATAAGTATAATTTTTTTTGGGATAATAATACTAAAAGAAGTCTTAAAAATTTATCAAATTACAAATCATACTTATTGGTAAATTAAAAAGAAGTTTTTTGTCTGTTTTGGTTAACGAAATCTGTCAACAAGTATATTTTTCAGTATAATATGTTTTATTGCATATCTAAGTCTCTCCTGTCAAATAAAAAACACATTTTTTTATGAACGATATATGGGTTCAGTCACATAATTGAAACTGTATTCTCCCATCCTTTTTGCTTACTGTCAAAATAAAAACACTGTAATTTTTTTCATATTTGCTAATTGAATTGCCATTGCTATGTGCTAACATAGTTTAACCATTTTTTTACTTGACCATCGTTATGTTATTTCATGACTTTTTTGTAATTTTGTTTCTCACCATACGTTATGCTCGGAAACCAAACATTTGTATTATTGTTAGTAATATCACACATATAATATATTTATAAATATTGAAAAGAAAACTTGATAATGCACCTAAACCTAAATAAATACCTGACAGGAATTTAGATGAGAACAAATCGACAATCGGCATTATAAATGTTGGTCGCCGAGAAGTAAACATCTGGGGAGCTCGAAGATAGATTTATCTTCGTTCAACCCGCAGGAGATAAGTGTTGGTTATCTAGAGGTTAAGAACATTGACTATAGTGAAGGGATGATTTTGATAGATAGATTTATCTTCGTTCGCCCCGCAGGAGATAATTGTTGTTTATCTAGAGGTTAAGTATATTGATTATAGTGAAGGGACGATTTTAATAGATAGATTTATCTTCGTTCGCCCCGCAGGAGATAAGTGTTGTTTATCTAGAGGTTAAGTATATTGATTATAATGAAGGGACGATTCTGATAGATAGATTTATCTTCGTTCGCCCCGCAGGAGATAATTGTTGTTTATCTAGAGGTTAAGTATATTGATTATAATGAAGGGACGATTTTAATAGATAGATTTATCTTCGTTCGCCCCGCAGGAGAAAAGTGTTGTTTATCTAGAGGTTAAGTATATTGGTTATAATGAAGGGACGATTCTGATAGACAGATTTATCTTCGTTCGCCCCGCAGGAGATAAGTGTTGTTTATCTAGAGGTTAAGTATATTGATTTCAGTGAAGGGATGATTTTGATAGATAGATTTATCTTCGTTCGCCCCGCAAGAGATAAGTGTTGTTTATCTAGAGGTTAAGTACATTGACTGTAGTGAAGGGTTGATTTTGGGTGTCATAAGTATAATATTTTAATGCACGAGATGCGTGAAATAGGCGTGATGTGAGGTGAAGGAGGCAAAGTTGATGAGTAGCCGAGAAGAAATAGTACTACATCGACAAACTATCAACAAACGGGCCTTTTCATGGCCTGGAAGGGATCTGTAAATTCAAATGCTGTGGCTGAGATCTATAAATACTATGCTTAGACGTGAAGATTTTGCTGACAGACTTACGCTGACTTAATGAAGAAATGCTAATATCGTACATGAAGATTTTGCTGACAGACTTACGCTGATTTAATGAAGAAATGCTAATATCGTACATGCAGATTTTGCTGACAGACTTACGCTGACTTAATGAAGAAATGCTAATATCGTACATGAAGATTTTGTTGACAGACTGACGCTGACTTAATGAAGAAATGCTAATATCGTACATGCAGATTTTGCTGACAGACTGACGCTGACTTAATGAAGAAATGCTAATATCGTACGTGAAGATTTTGCTGACAGACTTACGCTGACTTAATGAAGAAATGCTAATATCGTACGTGAAGATTTTGCTGAAAGACTGACGCTGACTTAATGAAGAAATGCTAATAGTTGAATAGGTTGACTACAAACTTCGACAAGTAGATGAAGCTCTTTAAACCAATCCAACGTTAATCATTGTTTTATACATAGGTCATCTATAATCATTTGTTCATTAATAATTTGCTTTTATCCACTGTTATGATTGGTTTAATTCATAAGGTGCTAAACCTGTCACTAAGGTAACTAAATAGGTTATAAAGTTCTAAGTATATGCGTTTGCTAAACATTCACCTCATTTAAATAAAGACAAACATAAAAAGTATATATATTGCCAAAATAACTTAATTTATTGGTAAGAGACTATTCGGGCTACCGCCCTTTTTCAGACCTAAGTATAGCCTGTATTTAGATTTGGAGAAGGGCGGTAGCCTGAAACATCACCTATCAATAAATTATTTTAGCAACACATAAACCGTTCATGTTTTTTTATGCATTTTGGGTGTCGAAGCTGTTATTTTCTACGCATTTTCTAAATAAAAACAAATAACAACCAGAAAGTCAACATTTGCAAACATATTCAATATGTCTACTCACGTCCACATTAATCGCTAAGATCCTCAGAATACATTGGATATCAAGTGAGGATGGTTTTAAGGCAGGGAAAGGGATCATAAAAACTATAACATATATACTTCCGGGTGGATAGACACTTGACACAGTAACACCTTGATACATCTTTATGAGAAAGATGTATTGGAGCGTATTAAACTAACTAACGATATGTAGAACAGCCAGTTTTTGCCAAAAATAGATTTCTTCACAATTTCAAAACTTTACAGATAATTGTTATGGAAATATGATTCTATATGGTATATACAACTTCGTGCATTGTGTGAATCAAAACACTATTAATAACAGCCTTTTGTAAGGTTTACACATGCAGACAATGTCTCTAGGTTCAGAGTCCCTTATTACATATATTGCGAATTTAGTTTACTGTTGATCCCTATTAAATCGCAAGAAAAAATGAAATCCTAACTCTGTCTTTTACAGTCTGTAGGAGCTGTCACAAGGTAAAGTTTCATCTAGCTTGGAACGGAAAGCCTAAAGCATTAACTCTGCAAAATGTTTTGACACTTGTAAAATCGCTAAAAAGACACAAATCTCATATTTGTCTGATTTAGTATGTGTGAGCTGTCGTAAGGTATCTTTGTGCAAATTCTCTTCTGGACTGGTTGCAATACAGAGAAATACCAGGTCAAGAGCCCTAAGTGTACGAT
Organism: Limulus polyphemus; assembly: GCF_000517525.1. Lineage (NCBI taxonomy): Eukaryota > Metazoa > Arthropoda > Merostomata > Xiphosura > Limulidae > Limulus > Limulus polyphemus. The sequence continues at coordinate 415,472 of NW_013665947.1, read as the reverse complement.
GTTGTTTAACTTGTGATCCCTGTAAAATAAAAAAAGAGGCAAATCCCAAATTTTTCTACTTTAGTCTATGAGAGTTGTTGCAAGGTATCTTTGTGCTAAGTCTTATTTGGATTCATGGAAGTGGAATGAATCTGGTGGCCAAAATGTGTACTTTTGTAATGTTTGGCCTTTTATCCCCTAAAATTGAAACTGGGATCTAAATAAAAGAAAATGAGAAAGGAATCTAAGCGTTTTGGATTAAGTTATGTGCCTTTAAAGGTTCAAAACGATCAGCTCAAAAATAAAAGAGGAGCACATAAGCTTAGCTGTTGGAAAGATGAAGAATGAAACACAAGAAATACAATACTTATCCCTTACTATGGGGGAAACGTAAAAATATAAAGATAAAAATAGAACATTTCCCTTATGCTTCTAAAATATTTCAACTTTGCTATACGTTTGGTTGTCGTACAATAATTTAATAACACCTAAGTTGCAAAGTCGTTAGAAAGAGCACTTATGAGCTGGCGTCATAGACTGTAACGATGATTATATATGTTAGTTTGCTTTAGCGCAAAGCTACGCAATAAACTACCTATATTTTGTCCACCACAAGGAATCTAACGCTACATTTTTAGCACTGTAAGTTTGTAAACTCACCGTTGACCCACTGGTGACTGGTAAAGAGGTGGTGAGACATAAGAATTTCTTTCATATAACGTACTCATCCCTCTGTATCTATTCCAATTAATTTTGTATATGTTTCATTAATAACCTTTACTTTTCAATGTATGTATTGGAAGATAAAACTTAAAGACAAACATGTAATTTACAATATATATATATATATTTGAAGTTGAGATTTGATATGATAAGTTTGATTATCATGTTGATTTATGAAAACCTGTATTTGCTCATCATTCGTTGTCTTGTTAATAGCGTTATGTGTAATGAAACTAGAATCCTCAATAACCGCGGCTGTAATTAGATCTCAAATCGATTAAGAGATGGAGCTATGAGCTAAAAGTTGTACTTGAAAAAAAAACAACAACAACAAGAACTCAGAGCCATTCTATGAATCGCTATGCCGCGGCTAAAAAGTAAACATATTCAATTCATCTATATGAGCTTCTAACTCCAGATAGAAAATAGTATCGTATTTTCCTTGAGAGTAAATGGAATGCTTGATTTATCGAACTTAAAAAATATTAATAAAAACATTTAAATTACGCCGTAACCACAATGATTGCAGTAAATCATATTATTATTATTTACTATTATTGTAATTGAGTCAGAAAATAGAAATTAGTACTTTTAATATTCGAAAATATATTTTTTTGAATTATAACAAATAATTAAAAACAACGTTTTATATTTACACAATAAAAACTTTATTGAAGCCGTAGTGCATATAAATATATTGTTTGTTTCAATCACCGCTATTTAAGGACTGATGAGCTGCCAAAACTTCAAGAGTAATATTATAGATTATAACTCATGTAAATTATCTCAAAACTTGTAGTAAACAAGAGATTTTACTTAAAAACAAACATGTAATTAATATATATATGTATATGTTGCATCAATATGTTGAGGTAATATTTGCTACCATATGCTATACACATAATATTTCAAAACAACTCATTATCAAATTTAGATAAATAATTCTGTAAAACAATAAAAGTTTCTTCTCCAGCTTAAAACAGACGAAATATCTATACTTAGTAAAACTATAATATCCATATAAAGCTAATGATGATCTATATTTAAATAACTGGAATTTACATCTCAAGGAGAAGGAATGATGAGTGTTAATACCTTTAGGGTGGTTTGTTTTAATGAAAATGGTTCCAAGATTAATTCGAAGGTTCTGTTGCTTTAATGTGTTTCCAAAACTATTTACTGAACGTTTTGGATGATTGCTCCAACTAAAAATGAATTATACTTGAGCCTTTATGTCCCACATTCATTTATTAACATGATAAACCATAAAATAATTTATGTATCACCTTTTATATTCTCTAAATTACCCCTTTTACTCTACACATTTTTATTGTCACTGCAATATCCGAAGAATAGTTTTTTTGTATGTTGAATTTCTCCAAAAGCTACTTGAGGTCTTTCCGCCTTTAATTTTAAAGTGATAAACCAGTTGGAAGGCAGGTAGTCATTGGTAACACTTGGACTGCTCTTTATAAACGAATAGTGGGGTTGACCGTCACATCATAACTTCCACAGAGTCGAAAGGGCAAGCATATTCAGCGATGGATTTGTAGAGCGAATTATTTGATACGAGTTGAAATAAGTTAATTTAAATATACAACTAATGTAAGTCTAACACATCACATAAAATACTTTTATTCAAAAATACACGCAGATAGGAATAAGCAATATTAATACACACATTTCTGATTAATTTGATATATGCGAAATACGTCATACGTTTTCATTTATCTGGAAATGATATTTTCTATACTTTTTCGTTGTTTTTGTGTGGAATTTAATAAACCGCTGGCATTGAAAAAAAGATACCAAATTAAAACACATGGTAGACTATCATACTGATGCTATTAAATATTTTGATGCATTACCTGCTATAATAAGTACAAAGGACAAAACTTCTGGGCTCTCTCCATCATTATAAACAGAAATGTACCACAATCCTTGGTCGAGAAAATGGACAAAATCCGTGTTGTGAAATTCCTAAATAAAATATAACATGTCTATGAGGCAGTCCAAGTTAAACATACTATAAAAACGTTTCAGTACAAACAATAAGACATTTTTCAATATATATTTAAAATGTTAAACACTGTAAGAAACGCTTTAGAGCACAAATTATACTAACGTTCCGTAGTAATGACCTAATTACCATATTTCGATACATATTCATAATACATTAATACAAGCAGAGACTGTTTTATAAGTAACCTACAAAGGGGCTAGTACTGCAGAAGGAGACTGTCATCAAGAATACATGCTTAAACTCGACATCAGTGACTTTTATGATTTACTGACTTTCACTTTGAGAGCTTATTACACGTATTTGTTAAACAAAAAACGATATTTCGGCTGAATGTTTTACACTTTAATGAGTGAATATAATAGCCCATTTTATAGGTAGTTTATCACATATAAACTTCACAATATATTTAAATCTGTGATATAGTCGCTACATGTAACTATTATTATTGTTGTTCGTAGTTCTTCTACTCATTAAGTCTTACATGCAGTTTCACAAATATTTATATTTTTGGGCGTAAAATGCCTACTATCTTACGTGATTCAAAAATCTATAAGTACTAACTAACAATAAAAAATTTTAATAATCTTCGAAGCTTTGCCAGTGTCGTGACACACTAAGCATTGTTTCAAAAATTTTCAAGAAATTAGGTTCTTTAGGGTTAGAAACCATAGTAACAAAGTAACATTTGTGATGTAGTGTTTTATGTGACTGTAGTTGTATAGGTCGTTGAAAAAAGTTGAAAGTTTGGTTTATAAAATTATTACTACTTTAAAGAGAATTGGCATGTACCAAAAGTTACCCTACACACCGTATGTGATTAAATCTCATAAGTTACCCTATACAACGTATGTGATTACATCTCATTAAAGTTCCTTATACTTTTTAATACGTAAAAACATAAACACAAAAATGAATTGGTCTTTGTGATTGAGATTCCAGTTTGTGCAGCCCTTCTGTCCCACATAGTGGATAATACTTTCGAGTACCATTGTTCTTAGACATTATACCGTTATAACCGAAAATAACTTTTCTCATTTCAGAAATACTTTTGGTATAAGTTATTTCGACTATGCTCTCTAAAGCGACCAGAGTGACATACGGCTGACAAATAACTCTTCATTATACGGCTGAAAAATAACTCTTCATTATGCTGCTGACAAATAACTCTTCAATATACGGCTGAAAAATAACTCTTCATTATGCAGCTGACAAATAACTCTCAATATACGGCTGACAAATAACTCTTCAATATACGGCTGAAAAATAACTCTTCAATATACGGCTGACAAACAACTCTTCAAGAGACGGCTGACAATTAACTCTTCAATATACGGCTGACAAACAACTCTTCAAGAGACGGCTGACAACTCTTCAATATGCTGCTGACAAATAGCTCTTCTTTGTACTGCTTACAAATAACCCTTCAACATACGGCTGACAAATAACCCTTCAATATACGGCTGACAAATGACTCTTCAATATACGGCCGACAAACAACTCTTCAAGAGACGGATGACAAATAACTCTTCAATATGCTGCTAACAAATAACTCTTCTATGTGCTGCTTACAAATAACCATTCAATATACGGCTGACAAATAACCCTTCAATATGCTGCTGACAAATAGCTCTTCTATGTACTGCTTACAAATAATCCTTCAATATACGGCTGACAATAACTCTCCAATATGCTGCTGGCAAATAACTCTTAAGTATGCTGCTGACAAATAACTCTGCAATATACGGCTGACAAATAACTCTTCAATATGCTGCTGACAAATAACTCTGCAATATACGGCTAACAAATAATTCTTCAATGCAGACAAGATATTTCAACAGCAAAGAATGTTAATACACCATATGTCGTGTCAATTCACGTATTATGTAATAATGAAAACTGAAAGGAATAATTTTGTTTTGACCTATCTACGCTTAGAAACATGGTATAATATATTGTTTAATTGTATATATTTCAGCGCCATCTTTCAGTTTTACATATTCTGTATTTTTTTTTCTTTTCGCGGTATTTTGAAATATTATTTTATCAAACTAAGACACCTTAAAATACTTTATATATTATTTGTTGTATTAATGTTAAAAACTTATAAAATATTGTTTTTGTTTAAAATTCTATATTATCTACTCTTTAAAACCAAATGACAATCGTGTCATATAATGTTATTTATGATCTATTAATACATCACATAATTGTTCTAACAAAACAAATACAGGAATAATTAGTATAGGTTTAATTTCACTATATCTAAGATGGTTAACTGTATAGAAAATGTTATGATTTGCTGTTATTTTTACTAATATACTGGGTTTCCTCCGGTTTTTTGACACGAATATTTGGCAAAACATCTCACTTCAAATGGCTTTTACATTGAAATAACTACTTGTTAATCAGAATTCTGTCATACTACTTAACATGAAAAATATTATTTCATAATATTTTAATTATCTTTGAAACACGATAAAAATACTATTGGTATTTCATTGATTCTATGTTAAGTATATATACACACACACATATATATAGATGTGTTTATGTACTAAGTATATATATATGTACATGTATTCTTAATATATTATCAAATGTATATTTATATCAAATTCTAAAAGTTATTTTAATCTCTTGTTTTCAAACCAAAAAGTAAACAAGTACTGATGTATATCGTGTTCTAAAACCTTAAAACAAAAAAACTGTTTTCAAAGCGTGGATAAACAGACTATAAAAATATTTTTTTGTTCTTACTTTAAGTGCCGTATCATCACTACTGCTTATGGGGCTGAGAATTTCGACAAAGTCATATCTTGTGTGGAAAGGGATACTATTTCTTCTTCCGTAGACCCCTATGCTTGCTCCCAGAGGAATGGAGAAGCTAAATTTGACCAAATCAGCTTCTCGTTGATGAAACTGAATATTCCAGTGTCCAAACGACTGTATACTTCTTGTGTTTCTTGTTCCAAGTCTTATTTCTGAAAATACGTCACTCTCGGGTGGCAGTATTTTAGCTGGTAACGAGGGTAGACCTATGGTTGCAGTAGAAACTTTAATCATTAATTGTAATAATTGTAAAACATGCCTATTATGTAATCTGTACTTTCAATAAATATAAATTTAAGATGTTAAAAATGAGCAATAAATCTGAATTTTTATTGATATAATTTTTGGAAATTCTTATTTATTAAATGTTATTCAATTTTTATACTCTATGGCTAGATATATCACATTATTTTATTGTTAGGATAACAATTTAAGAATTTTATAACTCAGAATTAACTTATTTTATCAAAAATATCCACTAATAAGGAATGCATAAGTTTAAAGTAGAAACGCATATATGCAAAAAACTTTGAAACAAATCTTATTGTTACTAACGTAACATAAGGTTCAAAATCATTAGCTTACTTTGGCTCTGTTATCTTATTATTAATCATTCATAGTATTAGCTGCCGTGCAAGTTATCAGTAATGCTACCTCACTGCGGATATACATTTTAATAATTTTCGATATTTTCTTTAAATCCACATTGAAATGATGCTGCAATATACACATTTTATTGAACGGTATTCATGAGCGAATAGTCAAACTATATTTCGGTCAGATCAAGAGAAAGCAGCTAAGTTAGATCAGCTACACTGGCAAGCAGACAAACAGGATACGATACACTGGATTTACTGGACATTTAATAGTGTGCCTCTATATCGTAGTTGTGGTACCCGTTTATAATTCTGTCTCTTGGATTTATCAATGTTTCAGGAATTTCGTCGTTTTTCTACGTTCATGTCTGAGCTCGCTAGGAACGTTGTTGTATTCATAATTGCAGATGCATTTTAAGTAGAACATTTTATCACTATTATGTTAATTTCTACATAATAATTAATTCCTAGAGCTAATACGAAAATAGGTATTTCCAATGGAAGGATTTCTTAAAAAAATATTAATATTTTTAGACTTCACTTTTGTTACTGGGAAGTTTAAATATTCTATAGATGTAAACATTCAGAAAATGTACTTCATCCCACGAAAAATTTACAGTGACTTAGATAAAAGATACGAATGGTGCAGTGATTGAATTTAAGAAACAGTTGTATTATTCCACAATGAATCAGAGGTATTTGTTCTGAGTTGTTCTTAGGGATTCTGGAACTATTTGAATATCTTTGATTATAGCAGCTACAGCCCATGGCTTACAACACCGATACTACTATTTTACTGTTTTGTGTTAGTGTAGTTATCGACTATATCAGTATTAGTCGTGGAAGTATTAATATATCATTCCGACCTGTGCTAATATGTGGTATTCTAGGGAAGACTTTCCTTCACGTAAGTTGCAGAACTGCTTCGTTACAAAAAGTGTATTGAAATAATGAATTTGCCTTAATTAAATCTTACGAATATAACAAACACCTTCGTCCAATCTCATGAAATACTTGGCTCCTCTATCACAGAATTAAGTAATACTGGAATAAAGAAAGTGTTCCTGAAGTAACAGCCTTCGCACACTTTGTGATAGCTCAATTAGATATAAAACAAGGTTTGGCAAGAAACATCTGTAGGAAAGAGTATGAAATGTATCGGTAATAGAAGTAAGCATCTAACAAGTCTATAGATTAGACACCAAAAAAAAACGTCTAATTCTTTAAACACTTTCTTGTATGGTTATACAGTCCTATTTGGGACAAGCACACTCTGTTGCAGTTTGAGTAGGCAAACGTTGTTGTTGGATATGAAGGCTGTTGTGCTGAATTCTTTCTGATGATCATTTTGCTTCTGCTTATTGAGATCTTTTCACTTTTATTCACGCCTTTCTTCACACAGCTTTTCCAAGCCCTGCAATTTTCTACTACTTCTTTTCAGTTCTCAACAGAAATTTCAAAAGTTTACATATCCCTTTTGCAAGCGTCCTTGTAGCGTATTTGGGAACGTGCAACTGATATTTTACCTGTCGCTAGCTCCCCATGCAGGTGATCCTTGGGATTATTCCTTCTTTTATGCGCCTTGTGTGTCCTAGCCATTTCATTCTTCTTTGACTCAATAGTGAGAAGATGTTTTGCATATTGGCGCTCTCAAGCACTTTGCTGTTGGTGGTTTTGTCCCGTCACGTAATGTCATTATGTTAAAATCAGGATATGTCGATCGGGGAATGGGAAATGCATCACGCTGCAACATCAAAATATTGACTTCGTTATGAAGTTTGTTTGAGCATTTACTAAATTTTGGACAAAAAATGATTGGTGATCAAATGAATCAGATTATAATTTTATAAGTGTAAAACAACCTAACTTGTTGCTTTCTCTATATCTTTTGTACTTTTATACATATCCTTTAAAATAGACAGTCAACCGATGGGACAGTGGTAAATCTACAGATTTACACCTCTAAAATCAGGGGTTCGATTCCCCTCCGCGGACACAGCAGATAACCTGATGTGGCTTTGCTATAAAAAAAAACACACAAACAAAACAGAAAAGAAAATTTAATAGTTTACTCTGTGACCATATGTAACCTAAGAACTAGAATAATGCTACAATTTACCTTTCGAGCTTGATACGTACGTTTTAACCCTGGTTCTGGTAAGACTGACTGCATATCCTTCACCATTACCGAACATGACTGTCTATTAGAGTGTTTCACATTTATCACTGTAAAATAGTAAACACGTCGTTCTCGTTATTTTGGTTTGAACTTGAATAATAAAATCATTCAACATTACGCACTCTGTTTGAAGCTACTAATCCATCTTTGGAAACACAGTAAGTAAATACATATTCCATTACAATAAATGTTGATATTCTGTATTCATAAGTAGAAACTAAGCTGCAGAGCCAAAAGTCAGTTCTTCAAAATGTGAAAATTTAAAATTTAAAACAATGATCTATATGACGATATTGAATACATTCTAGAAATCTAAAGTCCATTACCTGAGTAAAATCATTAATACAATGTTCATGTCATTAATACAGTGTTCAAATAATTAATACATTGTGTTCAAAGCATTAATACATTGTGTTCAAAGCATTAATACAGTGTTCAAATAATTAATACATTGTGTTCAAAGCATTAATACATTGTGTTCAAAGCATTAATACAGTGTTCAACTCATTAATACACTGTTCAAATAATAAATACAGTGTTCAAATAATTAACACACTGTTCAAATCATTAATACAGTGTTCAAATAACTAATACATTGTGTTCAGATCATTAATGCAGTGTTCAAAGCATTAATACACTGTTCAAATAATGAATAGAGTGTTCAAATCATTAACACAATGTTCAAAGCAATAATACAGTATTCAAATCATTAACACAGTGTTCAAAGCAATAATACAGTATTCAAATCATTAACACAGTGTTCAAGGCATTAATACAGTGTTTAAATCATTAGTACAGCGTTCAAATCATTAATACAGTGTTCAAATCATTAACACAGTGTTCAAAGCATTAATACAGTATTCAAATCATTATTACAGTGTTCTTTTCCTTTAAAGTCCAAAATTGAAAACCTTTTTGGGGATTTCTTTCATTTAAGGTTTTGGGTAGCAAAGTTTATAAAATACATTTAACTACTTGCATTTTGTTTCAAGAATGCAATGTGATACTAACATTTATGTTATCTGTTAGGATATTATGTTGAACAAACCATTTGCATGTATGTAGTTCAATGTTTTTTAATACACGTGGTATGAGTGCGGGAATTTCATTAGTTATCTCATCTAAGTAATTAAGGAACAATAACAACCATAAAAGCTTTAGTATGCAATCTTTTGCGAATGAGATTTTCGTTTGCAAAAGTTTTAATTGACTTATATTACTGGAACATATGACGTTGTACGTCCTTTTACACTGTTTACTTTTCTCTTGTGTAAAACAAAAAGGGCAAAAAAAGACAAAAACAGAAGGTAACAAGGTATAAAAACTTTCAGGGATTGTTAAAAAGTAGCCCGTATTCATAACTGAAGTCTTGTATCTTTGAAACAAAAAAAAAAAAGAGAGAAGACGAAACTTTTACCTAGAGCAAATCTTAAACAAAAAACTTGTACAGTTATCTCACGCTACTTCTGGTATATTATTACTTAGTATGTTAACAACTAGACACTTTGTGACGATCTCGTCTCAATTGTTGTCATGGTTAGTAAACCGATACAATCACCTAGGTCTAATTATTAATTAATTAGTAACTTATATCTATATGTAGTCTGATTTACCCTACATTTTAGCTGCTAATATGTTATCGTCTTTAATTAAGAAGGACCATCTCTGTGTGAGTAGTAGCCGTGATTCGAGCCCGGGTCTACCTGATGGAAGTCTGATACATTATCAACTGGATTAGGGACTCCTTCTTTTAGAAAATCCAGTTTGATTGTTTTCAAGCTTTCGCTGAGCTCTACGCTAGATTGACTGAATGCGTTATTAGTTAAGTGGATATAAAAGGCTTTTAGACGGCAGCAGATTATCAGTCAAAACGTAGGGTAAAACCAGTTTGTAATTAATATTTATTTATTTAGAAAGTGGTTAACTGATAATTAGGCTTAGGTGATGACACAGACCATGACTATAATGTTAACAAGTAGTTTCATAACTGGCTGCATCATATAAAATAAAAACGTTTCTGCAAACAATTATAATAAATCACAAAACTGCTCACCTACAAAATATGATAAGGCTATAAGAAGAACAACTGAAATAAACATAAAGGTTAGAGCTGCACATTTCCAGCTGCAACGAGATGACAGTGTTTTCCTCAAATGTAATCGAGAATGAACAAAATGGTGGCTTGCCAAAGGACGTTCTGTGTTGTTACGGACGGGAACAACAGGCACAGGTGGTCTAAAACAAAACAAAAATATATCCTAAAACAACAGATTTATTTATACCCGTCACTCTTCTTTTTTTTAACGTGTTTCACCAAAACAATCATAATTTCTTTACAGTTTCATATATCTTAAATAATGCGTACATCTTGCTCTCGGTATGAGTTACACGCGTATTTTCACACACTAATACGCTCTAGAGAACAAAAAAAGACGCGAAAAACTTCCACAACAAAGAATACAGCACCGTACTGCAATTTTCCGATTTCCCACATCTCTTCACTCATGTTCTAAACAAAAATTTTTTATTTATGTAATATATATTTTAAATTTAAAAAACAAACTGCATCTAGCACAACAGGCTGAAAAAAAGTATTGTAACTAAAAATATTTTGGGTAAGAAAAATATTTAAGTGCATTTCAATCTTAAAGGCGGTGGTATTTTGGTGGTATGATTAGTTGGATAAACGGATTGTATGACAGCTTACGTATCATCGAGCTTCAGCTGTCATTTCGTTCGGCGTAACTAGTAATAAAGTGAACGTTCGTTCATTAAATTTCTGTTACAAACATTGCGCCTCATGTAATGACGCTAGAGCATAGGATTAAGCAATGGAATTATTTTTCTTTTCAGATAAAACTTTAATCACGCCAACTCCAGAACGTTTTCCTTTTTTTTGTGATATTACATCTTCATCAAGGTTTTGTATTTTTTTAATATATCTCAAAGCTCAACTGATATTCTTAGTACGAAAACAAGTTATGTATCTTCAGAAAATGTTGCCTACACAGAAAAGATAAAAACATATTTAATACGAATAGTCAGTTTTTCTCTGAAAAATATAGATATAACACAGAATTCTTGTATTAATGTTAGATATAACACAGACTTCTTGTATTAATGTTAGATATAACACAGACTTCTTGTATTGATGTTAGATATAACACAAACTGCTTGTATTAATGTTAGATATGACACAGACTTCTTGTATTAATGTTAGATATAACACAGACTTCTTGTATTAACGTTGGATATAACACAGACTTCTTGTATTAATGTTAGATATAACACAGACTGCTTGTATTAACGTTAGATATAACACAGACTTCTTGTATTAATGTTAGATATAACACAGACTTCTTGTATTAATGTTAGATATAACACAGACTTCTTGTATTGATGTTAGATATAACACAAACTGCTTATATTAATGTTAGATATAACACAGACTTTTTGTATTAATGTTAGATATAACACAGACTTCTTGTATTAATGTTAGATATAACACAGACTTCTTGTATTAATGTTAGATATAACACAGACTTCTTGTATTAATGTTAGATATAACACAGACTTCTTGTATTGATGTTAGATATAACACAGACTTCTTGTATTAACGTTGGATATAACACAGACTTCTTGTATTAATGTTAGATATAACACAGACTGCTTGTATTAATGTTAGATATAACACAGACTTCTTGTATTAATGTTAGATATAACACAGACTGCTTGTATTAATGTTAGATATAACACAGACTTCTTGTATTAATGTAAAATGTAATACATTTCTCGTGTACCTTAGATCTTTCTTGTGAAAGCTACTTTCATTTTAGAAATGCGGCTAGTCAAAATCGTTGGTATATATTAGATATATTATTTTATCTAGTGTTATGAACTTTTATTTTTAGGGTACGATTTAGTTTCTAAATAAGTTGTGCACATTATGTACGACGGGTTATATCCATCGACTCTTGTCACTAATGTACGTGTGATATCCATCGATTCCTGTCACTAACGTGCGGGTATTGTACAGCGACTCCTGTCACTAACGTGCGGGTAATATCCACTAACTCCTATTACTAACGTACGGGTAATGTACACCGACTGCTCTCACTAGCGTACGGGTAATATCCGTCTACTCCTATCACTAAAGTACGGGTAATATCCATCGACTCCTCTCACTAATGTACGGGTAATGTCCATCGACTCCTGTCATTTACGTATGGGTAATATCCATAAAGTCCTGTCATTAAAGTACAGGTAATATCCACCGACTTCTGTCATTAATTTACAGGTTCAAACCTACAACATCACAGGCAATTGTTCAAGAAATAGAGAGAGCATCATATGACACCAAATTTATCAGCCGAAATGTATGGCTAATAGATATATATATTCATAATAAATAAAATAGGACTAAATTATTTTAATCCAAGTATAATATTTATGCTTTATTATAATAATAGCTTTTAAATTAACAATTTGGAAATCTTTGTAACAACAATATTACAAACCTCCAAAAACACTGAAAATTTATCCAAAACACATTATAATGCTAAGAGATGCAGGAAGCAATGACTTTTTTTTTATTTTCTTAATCAGAAAATTTCTCGTAAGCTTATGTAGATTCGTTTGTTCTGTTCGTTTGTTTTAAAACAGACCCACACTGGGCTGTCTGCTCTGTCCACCGCGGGAAATCGAACCCCGGGTTTGAGCGTTGTAAGTCCTTAGACTTACCGCTGTCCCACGAGGTGACTATGTAGATTCAACATATGTAAATTAGAATTATTTACTTTTTACCAAAATTAATGCACAAAAACAGTTTACTATTATATTTTTTACCAAAATTAATGTACCACAGTGATTACTATTACATTTTTTTTATCAAAATTAATGGACAACAACAGTATATTTTACTTTTTAATATTAGTAATGAAATGTATTAAATAGGAATGGAGGCTAGAATTGGGTAGAAGTCATTACCTGCGAATCTATTATTGTTTAGTACCACAACTCCAAGAATACAAGACAACCTTGATAACAAAACATATTTCAAGGTGACTCGAAATCCAACTGAATGATCAACTTTTCTCTTCGTGTAAATGATATGTTTGATCCTATTTGGAAATATAGAGTTCACAAGGGCAGTTAAGTTTATCTTCTCCTATAAAATGCAATCATACACTATTTTTTTTCTTATAGGTTTAATTAAAACACTTAAAAACGTTTATCAATACACAAGTTTTATCAAACATTCTAAATGACTATTAAGCTTCAAAAGAGCCAAGAACTTTTGACTAATATCTTTATTTGACGAGTTAAGTAACCAAAATGTTTCATAGATAAATATGTTTCTCAGACACCATAACGGGTCTTGTGATGGGCAGATAAACATACATCATTAGAACAAGAGGATCTAACCATGGAGAGCAGTCAGTTCTTTCATTTTCGAGTTGTAGGCCAGAAACAATATACATCTCTCATTGAACACAGTTGTAAAAGTACGTTGTATTGAAGTAATGGACAGTATTGTTTGGTTTACCTGATGCTTGCGTTTT
>NW_013665947.1:390675-401020 GCF_000517525.1 Limulus polyphemus | reverse complement strand
AGATAGCCCTCGTGTAGCTTTCATCCGTGGGGGCGTTATAATTCGTTTGTGAAAGAGTATACCAAGAGTTAGCGGTGGGTGGCAATGACTAGCTGCTTTCTCTCTAATCTTTCACTGCTAAATTAGGGACGGCTAGCGCCGTGTAACTTTGCGCGAAATTCAAAACAAACCAAATCGAATCATTGCCAATATCGAATTCTTCAGTGAATTTTTCTCGTCATTCCTCTCTAAATAAAATGTTTTCTTTAAAAGTTATTTGGATACGTAGAACTCGTTTGTCCAATAAAGGTTTGTATAAATATATATATATATATATATCCTTCTCAGATTCAAAGCCAGGCAAATGTAAGAATATATCTTGAAGTAGACTCCAAAGCCTCCAAATAGTATTATCACAAATAGTATTATAAGTCATCCAATTATCCCCTCAGTGGGTCAAGGGTAAGCCTTCGGACATACAATGCTAACATCCGAGATTCGATCCCTGCAGATGAAAGAACGCCGGTAACCCACTGAGTATTTTGTCTGTAGAATTTATCTACGATATTAAGACCACATTTTCCAACTCACTAAAAGTGTTAGGTTAAATAACCAGTTGCAGTTAGCATATGAAAATATCTGCCAAACCGAAACTTAGTTAAAAACGGTATATTACACATTTAATAATCTTAGTTATAATATTACATAGTGTAACAAAATAAAACTTTAATAACATAACTTTCATCTAACCAAATACCGGTTTTAAGGACATAATAGTGTTGATTTGTTTCAACGACCAAGTATTTCATTTTTAAATGTATTCACATTTATTCATATATAAGAACAAAGAGTAGTGAAGTATGAAACGACAAGAAGAAGAAGAAATAAGTATGAATATAAAAGACAATGCCCAAAATATTCTATTTCAGTTAGAAACGTTTTAAAAAAATAGAATTTATATAGCTGAGTAATAAAAACAATATTTCAACATTCTGAATAAACACCAGAGAGGGAGAGAGGGGGGTAAAGTTATAGGATGTTTTTGTTTATTGAATTTCTCGCTAGCCGTTCATAATTTTGAAGTGATAGATAAGGGGGAAAACAGCTAGCCTACACTGCCCAGCGCCAATTCGTGGGCTACTTTAATCAAATAGCCGAGTTTGACCGTCTCACTTATAACGCACTCACGGCTCCAAACTACGGATCATGCACTTAGCTTACACTCAGCACATTCAGTATATTTCAAAAATATGCATCATACATAAATAATATTCATCGAATTATTTTGTAGCCATTTCTAACAAAAAATAATCATATGTAAATCTAATTATTAGTACGTTGTTATATTACATACTACGATTACTCTTTGTCCTATATTGGCAAGAAAATCATATTTAACTATAACTACGTGTGCTTTTATGTACTGGAAGTTTTAATGCAATCACTTAGATACGTACGCTTCACAATACGTCTGGCAAGGCTAAGTTGCCTAAAATGTTAAAATAGAGCCTCCCACCCTCTAGGAAAAAAATATAAAATTTGTTAAACACTTCATTCATTCGCATATGCAAAACAGATTGGTCGTTTGATGTGTCAGGTGAATATTAGAGCCCTATAAACGCAGAGTTTTGTTGTCAACTCATGGGTAGTCTGACAGAAGAGAAAATAAAGTGAATACGTTATAAAATACAACAAACTCCAAATCGTATGTCAGTCAACTGATATTTTCAGTAGTGGTTAGGGGGGGGGCATTCAAGCAGCAGTGATTAAAACTTCTTCAGCTTCTTTTGAATGACTAATAAAATTTAGAATATCCCTGAACTTTGTTGCCAGTCGTATCTATCCCAGGATGCTGCACTTCCGCTCTAATAGAAAAGGGATTTCTCCAAGACGATAATTTACTTGTATTACCCAAAGTTGACTTCAAGAGCAAAATCATCTTTCATAGGCAGCGTTATTACCAGCCCTCAATGTGAGTAAGTAATTTAATGTTAATTTAAAAGTCAGGTTTGACCTTATTAACCTCTTCAGATATCTACAATTGAGCAAAATGCTTATGAAATGTACGCAATGCTGACTTCAAACTATTTTTGCCATCACACATTCTTCCAATGCGACATTAGGTTGGAGTCTTTATAAGTACCATTCTTTGTATAATTTTGCACAGTAGCTTAAACTTAGTATAATAAATGTCAGAAGTTTTAATGAGCATTATTACATAGCGAGGAGAAATAATTATTATTAAAAAATAGGATATGCCACTGTATTTGGTTTGAAAACGTGTGCTCGGAGCAGAAGAAATTAAAATATTCCAAGTTTGTTTGTTTGTTTTGAATTTCGCGCAAAGCTACACGAGGGCTATCTGCGCTAGCCGTCCCTAATTTAGCAGTGTAAGACTAGAGGGAAGGCAGCTAGTCACTATCACCCACCGCCAACTCTTGGGCTACTCTTTTACCAACAAATAGTGGGATTGACCGTCACATTATAACGCTCCCACGGTTGAAAGGGCAGGCATGTTTGGTCTGACGGGGATTCGAGCCCGCGACCCTCAGATTGCGAGTCGAGCGCCCTAACCACCTGGCCATGCCGGGCTAAGTATGCCTATTTCACTATTTAAAATTTTAGCTGATCATATAATAACATAAAATTCTAATAGCAATACATCTTTACACGTATTCCCTCAGAAACATTCAACCAATATATAATTCTCTTCTATATATACAAACTATGTTCTGTGCATTAGTCAAATAAATCCTAATTATTTTTTTATTTCTGTACCTCTATAGCAGCAAGAACGCTATTTACTAAAGCTTTATGTGATGAATTAGTTTACGAGTAAGCTGAGCCTGCATATTTGGCGTGCTAATGACATTTTGCTTTAGATCCTTGAAACTCATTCTTAGGTGCTTATGTATCCACTTGATGAGAAATCCGTTACTTGTTTGAGTAAACACAGTTGAATATGTATACGTATCGTTTACTGTCTGATAACGTGCAAAGTTTGTCTAATGATGTAGCTGGAGGGAGATGTAAGACTAGCTGTAATTGGAGGGCTTCCTTCACAATGGCGTGCTACTTTGCTTCACCGTGATCAACTAATTGATTTTAAAGATAAAGCTCAACAAAGATAAGGTAACCTGATAAAACATTTACATGTTGAATTTACACGGACATGTCACACGCTCTTCTCAAACTAGATAGAGTCCAAGAAACCTACAAACTCTGTAATTTTCTTCTCCTTTTGTATACATAGTATCATTACTTCCTCTGACAGATAACCGAAAGGAAAGAAAATAAAATTACGTGTGCTGTTAGATATGCACAATTCGTATATAAAACACTCTGTAAGCTTTAACCTAATTCTTAAACATAGACGTAACTGCTTAATTGGAAGATCTACTTGAGAAATAAAAATACTGTCAAACGCAATTAACGCAATCAAATAACGAATTTAACATTGCATAAAATGTAAGAAAACCACTCTCTGACTGCTCAATCAAACTGTGATTTGCTTAATTAATTGGCAAACATTTGAATAAGGAAAACCAACTTTTCCATTACAATGTATAGTAATCCTTATAAACTGCGCAGCATACCATAGACTCTAGCTTTAAACCGTGACCAATAACACGAAATCTAATATTAAAATAATAGCACAATATCACGAGCATACCAAATCTATTTGTTTGTGCCTTACACCAGCTCCTCAGGTTTAATCTTGTTATGTCTTGGTGTTTATCTCTATTTTGAAGATAAGCATTACCAAACTTCATTTTAACAAACATTCATTTTTTTCCTTCATATCATTCTTAGCCCCTACAATGCTCATGAACGGTATCTACAGGAAATAGCTGCACATAGAAATCAAATTTAAGCTTTGTTACAGTTCATGGAGTGGTATTAGTTGTATTTTTCTTAAGACTGCGAAAGATGGGAGACATTAATCATCTTATCGCCGATATTTCTCTATCACTAGTTTCAGTACCTGTGCATGGTAAATGATTTGAAAAGTCTATATTCACTACAATTAGCGCATTCATTTTTAAGTTGATTGCTAGCCTTTCACAATAAATGCGATGAAAATTATTTTAAGTGTTTCAGATGATTATGTTAGGTCGTACTGAATATCACGGCACACTTATGAATTTAGAAGGATGCATTATTTTCTGTGCAAGTTAAAGCCTCATTCATTAGCCAACAAATTGACCAAATGACACAATTTTCCATTAAAAGAGTTCCAAAAGGAGTGATTAACGTAGTCCTTTACTGGGAATTCTTATAAAGAGGACAATGATATATATTTCTTTGTCAGCCTTTATTTTATCATTTCTTTTATTTTGAGTATGGGCAGGGTAACTTGGGAAAGACAGTTTTCTGCTGTCTATACATAAAAATCACTATCTAAACTCCAGTACTGAATTATTATCACATATTTCAGCAAGTGAAAGAGTATCTTGTATTTCAGATTTTAAGATCCTATGCAGTGTTTTAATCGAGAATCTTATGTGCTAAAAATGCTTTCTGTATTTGACGTTTATAATCAATTTTAAACACTAACTAATCTGCGGTTCAACTTCCTAAACCCTTACCCTCACATATCATATAGGCAGACAAGAAACACTCTATTCAACTTCCTAAACCTTTTACCCACACATATCATATAGACAGACAAGAAACACTCTATTCAACTTCCTAAACCTTTACCCACACATATCATATAGAAATACAAGAAATGCAGATAAGAAATACTCTATTGCTCTTCAGTTTGCAATATATAACTGGATTATACTGTTTTTATCTTGAACAAACTTGGACTGGACAATGGACTAGACACGGAACAACTAATTTCGATTTTTCCGTCTTCGTTTCTTTTAAACTTGGGATTTTTTCTCTTCTAGTTTCAGGTGAATATATTTTCCTTTTATGGGAGGTGGAGGGATTGAAAATAGACATGCGTCATCTGACTTGACTTGTTTTGTTTCTTCAGTTGTTTTCATGTTCCCTAACACGTATTTCTCACGTATATAAATGTTAGCTCTTTGCTAATAAACTTTCATCTTACACAGCCGTTATAACTATTTTATAACTCCGTTATAACTTTAGGAAATCGTACTACAATTTGACGAACGTCTTAAATGAATTATCTTTGGCGTATACTAAATTTTAAAGTCTTGTTTTCAGTGAACTAACACTTTTTTAATCTTACTTTGCAATAAGTGGATTTCTTTACTTAAATCATTTAGTTTTTCTCTTGTTTAATTGTTATATCACAGTTTGGTTTGTTTGAACCAAAAGTGAAAAGTAAACACATTTTGTTCAACACTTCGCAGAAATGAAATAAAATCAAATAAAACAGATCTGTCCATTATAAGTTTTACAACCTTTCTGAATTATGGCATTTAGTTTTTCATTAAGCATTTGATAGAGATAATTGCACCTACGTTTATAGGTTGTAATCTGCATATAAGTCATATACAATATTAATTTGAACAGATTTTCTATTACCTAGAAATTAAACATTTCCTAAGTGATTCCCACTCTGTTGACTATTTCAAACAGATAACCAGAGAAATTTTCCATTGGATATCGATATTGATTTCACTCAATAAGTCTTGATAAGTGTCCAATAATTTCTAGTGCTGCTCTTCGAATATGTGTAACATTTCAAACAAAGGAACGAGTGATGTTTTGTCTGTGCTCGATAATTTTGATATAGATTTGACAGAATATAAATGGTTTTCAGTAATTTACTGAGCCTTCAATACTACAAAACATTTCAAGACAGAGAGAATATGTTATTCCTATGTTTTATCCCTTCATGTACTCTTCTTATGTTGTCATGACACGCGAATTAGATATTTTGCTATATACTTAAGGGAAGATAATAAGCTCAAAAACATCTATAAAATTTTCTGATCTCCACTGGCAACACAATGATCCGTGTTCGCAGGAGTAGAAAATATATTAGGTTCAGGAAGAAAGCAATATGTCATCCTTCTACATTTCTCGAGGCTCTGAGCTTCTTGTACATTCCTGAGTTGAGACCAAACCTGTCGACGTTTCCGATCCCTAACCTACTTTCTCATCTTGTATAATAAAAGAACTGGGTTTACAATAAGGTCTTCTTCCTCTTATTCCAGCTTTAGTTTAGCTGGTTAAATATTTATGCTTGCTACACGGTGAAAAATTATCATGACTCCTATTTCTTTCATCTTCTTTCTTGTAAAAAAAAAAAAAAAATAGTTTGTGCTATATTCCAGTTTCCTTTCAGCGCACATTTCGATTTGCATATTTAGCTTATTCTTGGAGAAAATCTGGTTCCCAGTGAAATCAGTTTAGTATGTTTTCATCCTATAGCTACCGTAGTTATGATGTCTGTTTATTTTGCATATGTTGGCTTTGTGTGTCAATCAATATGTCATAGTGATCTTTAGAATCATTTCCTAGAAGTATATTATAAAGCAGCTTTTCCTTAACTCAAACGACATGTCATCTCACAGAAGTGATTCATGTTACATATATTTCTTTCTAGTCATTCATAGTACCTGTTGTTTTTGAGTTGCTACTCATGTTTAGAGTTAAATACTCATCGCAAAATACAGTTCCATTGTGTACTGTTCGTCGAAGTTTTTCATTCTTGTACATTTCTTACATCCCTGAACACTAAAAGTTTCTTCTTTTTTGAGTATGCACTTGGGTTGGTCTGTTTGCACACGAAAACAGGTTAAGCTTGAATTAATTTACATTTAAGAATAAACCTGTCTGAACACAATAACTCTACTTTCTTAATATTTAGCTCTAAATATACATATATGTTTTTGCATTTTTGCTTCTCTATTACCCTGATTTCGTTATCATAGTTTTGAAGTGCGCACCCATTGTTTTGGCCAAATTTCTTTACAATCTTCAACAAAGCAAACCTATTGAAGTCTTGCTTTTTCCAAGAAGAAGGATATCAATTAACCGTTAATTAGCCAATAAATATTTAAATTATTGAAAGTAATCGTGATGTTCTCCTATTTCAACAATTTTTAATAATGGTTTGTTTTATTTCTTCTTTATTAATCTTTTCAGAACGTAATTTATTTCTATAAAACTTTTTTGCAGTACACGTCTGCTATCAAATCGCATTTATTCACTATAAACATTCTGATAGCTGGTGTTTGTTTAGCCCAAAAATACATAATGGGCTACCTGCGCTCTGTGTAAGTTAAAATCGACAGGTTTTTCTTTCATCATGGTTGGTTTATAATATATAAGCAAAGTAATATAGACATTAAATAAATTTTATAATCAGATGGTTTACAAACATTTAAGGGATACGGGAGTTTACTATAGAATTTGAGGTTTAAATAAATTGAGATGCATAAGTTCCATTAGAGAAAAATTAATGAATTTTCTTGAAGAACTTAAGGTGAAATTAACAACAAAATAGGAAAAAGAGATTTTATTTTGAGTAATTCAGAACTTGAGTATTTTTTATACACTTCCAAAGATTCATAAATCAAAATAGATTAATGAAATATTATTGAAAACATAAAGTCAACATATTAATATTGGAAAACCTCGGAGTATTTCAGGAAGAATAATTGTAATCAGAAGATTACGGATCATTGAAGTGATCTCATGCACGTATCATTAAAATATCGTATTTTATTTCGTATTCCAAATATCATTAGGGATGATTTCGAATTTATTGAAAAATTTCCAAAAAAATTCAAAGAATATTATAGTTTTGTTTCTTTAGATGTAGTAACTCTTTACCCGAGTGTTGAACATGATTGTGGATTTAAAACTGAGGAATGTTTTCTGGATCAATATGTAGAATTAATTCATCCCAGATTTAATAAAGGTTTTATTTTAAAAGGCTTATACATAGCCTTATGAGGAACAAATGTTCCATCAAATTTCTGGTATAGTAATAGGTACAAAAGTAACTCCATTTTATACTAATATCACTGTGAGATTTTTGAAGTACAACTGTTTAATAAATTACCTAATTATTTTAAAAAGTGTTTTGCACTATATGTAAAATATTTTTTGAAAAAATTTGTAGACGATTGTTTTGTGATACGGAAGGATACTCAAAATATTAATCCGTTTGTTGAATTTTAAGTTCGATAAGTAAGAAGATTAAATTTACCTTTGAAAAAAATGAGAATTCCGTTTCCTCTTTTGGATGTGCTGGTAAGTGTTTCACCAGGAAAGGAAGTTATAGCCGATATTTTATACAAACCCACACTGATATGTAGATTTTCTCAGCAATCATCCCAAACACATAAAATTATATGTTCCCGTTTCCAAAGAAGAAGCCAGAGTCAATAAATTACTAGGACTAAAACAGTTTAGCTCATTGTAACCAAGTGGAAAATGTTATATGACGAAGTGTTTAAATTACTAATAAACATTTTAATAGAAAAATTTACAAAGAGAGATTAACAAACCTAAAGAGGAAATTTTACCTTTTGTAGTGACACATTGCTTAAATATATATGTTGAAACTTCATTTATTAATACACAATTTTAGAAAATAGCAGGTAAAAAAAAGTGAAGGATGTTTTAGAATATACTAAAATATAAAATATTTATCAAGAAGGCAACCTAACTCTTTGTATACGTTACTGAATAAGTCTAGAAAAAGAGATTTTTCTAAAGAAAGTATTTTCAGTTGTGAACGAAAGAACCGTGCTTTGTGTAATATAAATTATTATCAAACTATAAAAGCAATAAAGAAAAATAATAAAGATAAAAGTACTTAACTGTAATTACAGAAGTGCCTGTATCTTTTGTAATGTGTACATTGTGGTAAATTCTATGTTGGTGAAACAGATAAGTTATAATTAAGGATAAATGGATGTCAGCTTTCCCGAAAAAAAAAGCCCTATACATGCCAACAAACATTTTAATAAATTCATTTTGAGAAAAGTTGAAATAGAAAACATATTTTCAGTGTAATACAAAACATAAAAGACTAATTTTTAAAAATATTTAATTTTTTTACGCCATTTTAAATACGTAACAATAAGAGGGCAGAAGTAATAGAACTTTTGTTAGGATTTAGCTAGAAGAGCACAACGGTAAAAGCTAGTACTAGGAATAAGAGATATGAGAATAAAGTAAATCATAGGTATATTTTTTGTATCAAATTGTTAAAGATTATGGAAATAAACTGTTTTTCTATAATGACAGAAGGAAGTACAATTAAGAAAGATTTTATCAAAAGAAAAACGATAAAAGAATCGAGAAGAAGTGAAAGTATATTTTGAAGATATTTTCACGTGCTGTATGTATATAAGGATTTTATTTCATGTGTATCCATTTTGGAAAAAATATATTTATTTATTTTATGATTAGTTGAAAAATTATTTTTGTAAGTTTTCATTACATATTCTTTTTATAATTACCTCCTGATGAGTGAGTGGCTTTTAAGGTCATGAAACTGTTAAAAATAATAATAATAGTGTATATTTATATATGTAACAATTCCATAGTAAACTAAACAATACCTGCAAACTCATCTAATTTATATATTAACTTAAGCATTAAGGCCGCTTAAAACAGTTGATGTATCAGTTGCCTGTAAAGTTATATTTATTCCAACTAAACACATAAAAACTTATATCCATGTTCCTTTTTTTTCATGAGGATATGAGTAACCCTTTAATGGCATAGACTCACAGTAACTCTTCTTAACTTATTTTTGCAACTAATACTTTCTGTCATGGTGTTGTTATGTATCTCCAAGAAGCACTACTATAGTTTGTTATTATAATAAAACACAGTTTCCAGTAGTTTCGAATTCTCTGCATCGTTGCTTTTCCTGGTTTACGTGACTGTCACGGGCTAGTTTATTGGCCTAACTTTACTGTACTGTGTTTTCCCAGAGGGTTAGGAATCCGGAATTTATTTCTTCTGCTACTGCTACCAGAAAATAACAGAACGATTCTGCTTATAAAGCATTATGATCACTACCGGTTTATTTTAATCTTGAGATAAATATTATTCATTGAATCTCCTCGATATACACTAGGTAAACTATAAAAATATTCATTTGAGAAATACAAGTAATGTGTATGTAGTGTGGACTTTTTCCGTCTAGAGCACAGCAAAAACTTTACAAAATTCCGCCATTCACTGCCTCTCTTTTTATAATAATTTATTTTTATAAGGCGTTGTGTTATCCTTAAGAATAGAACAAAGGAATTCTAATTCTTCCAGTTGACGTGTGCTTTTAACCATTTAGCTGAGTTAAAATGACTCAAAGTTTTAAATGTACACTTGATTTAACATTATAGAAAACTTAAAAACACCACTCTAATAACAACCAAATTAATAAGTAAAATCTTGATTTATCTTTAACAATTAT
>NW_013665947.1:371479-389592 GCF_000517525.1 Limulus polyphemus | reverse complement strand
AAGCAAACAACATGTCGATGTCTTCTTTAACACCTTCCACATTTGCATACGTTTTCCCATTAAGATGGTTTTGCAGCGACGACAAAGATGGTAATCTGATGGTGCCATATCTGGAGAATATGGTGGGTGGGGGAGAACTTTCTAACCTAAATCTATAATATTGTTTTGCGTCAAACGTGCCACATGTGGACGTGCATCATCGTGGAGAAGAACACCTTTACTATTGACGAGTGAAGGAAGTTTCTGATAAAAGGCTTGATTTAAACGTTCCAGTTGCTGACTATAGATCTCTGCATTGACAGTTTGCTATGGATTGAGGAGCTCGAAATGAATTACTCCTTTGATGTCCCACCAAATGCAAAGCATCACTTTCCGCGGATGGAGTCCAGGTTTGGGGGTTGGAAATGGTATTTGTCTAGGATTGAGCCATACTTTTTGGTGTTTAATATTCCCATGGATAATCCATTTTTCATCACCGGTGACAATTCTGTCCAAAAATGGTTTCACGCGCATTACGTTCCAGAAGAGACGAAGCAACGTTCACACGTTGGAAACGATGATCATCGGAGAGTTCGTGAGGCACCCAAACATATTATTTATGGAATTTTCCTTAGATGTTTACGTATTGTTTCATGAGAGACATACAATTTCAGGGCCATTTCACAAGTGTGTTGCCTTGAGTTAGACTCAACAAGCGTCTTCAGAGCATCAATATCAATTCCAACATGTCGGACCCTGCCATCACAGTTTTAAGGCTAAAGTCACCTTAACGAAATTTGCTGAACCATTGTTGACACTTATGAACGTTCAGAACATTTCCATAAACTTCTTTGATATTCTTTGTGGCTAAAGAGTCGTTGTTTCCCTTCTTGTATTCAAACAGCATTACATGTCGAATATGTGTCTCGTCGTGTGCCATCACTATAAGGGATTACAGTATACTAAGCTTTACACACGATATAGGCTACACTAACATTTAACTATTATACGTGATGTACCTTTTTTGGGGGGATGGTTTGTTTGTTTTTGAATTTCGCGCAAAGCTACACGAGGGCTATCTGCGCTAGCCGTCCCTAATTTAGCAGTGTAAGACTAGAGGGAAGGCAGCTACTCATCACCACCCACCGCCAACTCTTGGGCTACTCTTTTAACCCTTTCAGCCATGGGGGTGTTATAATGTGACGGTCAATCCCACTATTCGTTGGTAAAAGAGTAACCCAAGAGTTGGCGGTGGGTGGTGATGACTAGCTGTCTTTCCTTGTTAAGGCACTCGACTCGCAATCTGAGGGTCGCGGGTTCGAATCCCCGTCACACCAAACATGCTCCCCGGCATGGCCAGGCCTTGGAGGGATGGTTAATGAAAGTGTTCCAAAACGCGACATTAATTTCTTGACGACCTAATACAAACCTTATGGCGATAATAACGACATGAATTTACATTTAGGAAATGTTACATATTCATAATAACTAAAAGGTTCACTTTAATTATATATCAACTAACTCTGTGTCTCTGCAGGAGGACACACAATGGTGTCTAGGAAAATTTTGTAATTAATAGTACCTAAAAATTGAGCTTCCATTAATGTTTCTATTGAGTAAATGTAGTTACATTATGTGTCCTTATTGCTTTTAACTTGTAATGGCTGTTAAAAGATCTAGAAATTTATCTGTGTATTCATACTTATGCCATACCCCTATACACTATACAATGTACAGAAGTTGTTTTCTTAGTGTAAAGCTACACAAGGGGTTGTCTGCAGGAAGTTGAACCCTAGATGTTTGTGTTGTAACTCCCCAAACCTAGAGCTGACCCATCAGAAGACAATGCATAGAATATAGTACAAGTAAATCGTACACTTCTGTCTTCTATCCCTCAACCATTGTTTGAAGTACAACGACCATTCAAAGAAAACCTTAGTGGCACAGTTGAGAGAAAAATCACCCGAAAATTGAATTATCCACTATCTATTCTAACATATGAATAAAGATCATCACATAAACGAGTACCTTAACCATTTTGCACAATATTTTCTGTCTTAACTATATTAAACCAAAAATGCATCTATATGGTACATCCTTACTTCTCATCTAGATTTTGTTTATATAATTTGGCTTGCAATTAGATATACATGACAATTTAAGTTTAATGTGAGTGTTATGATTTAAATAGTTTAAGTTACGGACGATTGTTAAATTTAATTGTATTTAGAAGATATAATTTATTGCAGGTTTGTTTACGTAAGTGTGCGAATCATACATTGTGTAGTTCAAATGTTGTGAATTGGCACTTGTTGTATTATTGCGTTATGTTACTAGAACCTTCTTGGTTTTTCTCGTTCTTTCAACTGAGAATTATTGCATCATAATATCTCGTAGTGTATGGAACGTTCTAGACCTCGGTCAGGCTATAAATACGCGTCCAAAATGTAGTTTGAAATAACTACTTTCATAAGTACTTAGATCTAGACTGCATTATTGTGAGTTTGGCCGTAAAGAGCATGTAGTGGAGATTTATAAAGTGAAATTATCACAGATTGTATTCTAATAACAAAGTAGAAAAGAAATAAATTGTCTTGTCACTTGTGTTCTAAAGTAATTGAACCAGACTGTGTGGACTTTAACGTAAAGGAGACAATTATTTATAGCTCTGGATACAACTGTGATAACCAATGGTGTAACGAAGTTTGATATATACGTTTGACTTGTTTTAATATATTATTTTAAAACAATTGGAATGTGTGCTGTTTGTTTATGGTTGAAATTTATCGCCAAGAAGTCACAGACACCTACTGTAAAGAATTCGGCACATGCATAAATCCTGACAGGTTTTCTTAAGATAATATTTGTTTTTTATTAAACGTTATATTAACCTTACGACTAGTGAGCTTTTATACAGTTATACTTCACAACTTGTAACCAGTGTAATTATATTGAATAAGTTCAAGGATTATTATTATTATTTCTAACTCGAAAGAACATGCTTAACCACACGATATTAAGTTTACGAAACGTAGAGCTCATTAGATGATACTTACCTGTCTGTGTGTTTAAATTCATTGTGCAGAGTTGGTGCTGAAATTTTATGTTGAGGAGAGTCTGGTCTTTTCGGAAAATCTGGGAATTTGAATTACTTATGAAAATTCCATCACTACAAAAAATGTTCTACATAGATAAAGTAATTAACTATAATCATTTGTCCATTTCAAATAACAGAATATAGATTTATTTTTTTCATATATCGCATTTCTTATGAAATGTGTATAACAAATTAGGTATTCTTTATTTTTGGGCCTTTCTGTTATTTATTTCATATATTACATTCCGTACTATGCTGTTTCCGTGTTCTCAAATCTCAAGATACTATCTTCATTAATTTTAATTATTTTATCGAAAATAGTTAGTCTTTTTTGTTTTTATATATCCCTTCCTACTTATTACACTTTGGTTTTGAATTCTTATTTTTCAACATAATCCACTAATTTCTTTTACATACGACATGAAAGTGAAATGCTACAAAGTTACTGTTTAGCTTATTAAAGTTATATACCTTTTCAGAGCGTATCCTTTCGTATATAATTTGTTATGTTTAATTACATAGAAAAATATTAAAGAGTTGCTTAGCACTAAAGTAATTTTTTAAGTTAACTATGAAGCTGAGGCTTTTCCTTAATAAACTTTATTTGTTTTTATTGCAAGGTTTATAAAGTGTTTGGTGTTCTTAGTTTCATTAAAATATTATATAAAAGGAAAGCATTTCGCTTATAAGCGTTTTCGAAATGCATATCTAAATATTAAATAATCTGTTCATCCAGCACTTTTGTTGAAAAAGAATATAAAGATTATTTGTTTGTTGTTTAAGATAATTTTGAATTTTCATATTAACCAATCGAAAATCATATGAAATTGAAAGGATTTTACCATTTCTGCATCACACATACAGACTTGGAATTTACACTGTACTATAAATAGCTAGAGCTGATAATTAAACAAAAAGGAGATGTAAAAGCTGGAGACGGCTTGAATGGGTAATGAAGAAAAACTTTAATGTAACAGCAAATGTACAACGTTTCGACAAGTTTTTGTCATCAAACCAGCGGGTGCTTCTGACTGATTGTCCTCCCTCTGTTCCTTAGTTCTAAATTAATAACAGATCTAGTTAAGCGCCTTGGAGTTTTGACCTGTCCTGTATGTCGCATATGTTGCCCCAGGTTGAAAATACCAATATCAATTTTTCTATTCATTGCTTCTTGGAAACTGACAAATATCCAATAAAAAAGTAACTTTAAAAAACTATTGAATAATTTAGTCTTGGAAACAAAATCTACTTATTCTTATTATTCATTTACCTTTTGCCCAACCTAATGCAAGAAATGTTTCAAAGATTGTGTAGAATGCACTATCAAAATGCCTTATATTAATTAAGAACACTTGTACTAAGTTAATTCCATAAGTTTTATAACTGAAAAACTTCCATGTGTGATAATTTAAATGTAAAATAGAAAATGAGTTGATTGTAAAATTTTAATAGTTATTGCAAATATATATATATGTGTGTATATATTTTTCCGTTTATACTTTTTATTATCAGTAGCGTTGCATTTTAAGGAAACAAAGTATTTCTCTTTAATGTCTTATATTAGGAAACACAATTTATTTACAGGTGAAAGAGGTAGGAAGAGTGAAATCTGTCGTAATCTAATTATATAAATGCTTAAAGAAGTGTAATCGAGATCTAAGTGGTGGTTTCATTTAAAAGTAATTCGACGTTTGTATTTTAGAAGATGTAGGAACTATAATTTGTCAGGTAAAAATCCAAATTTATTATGTGTAGCTTTTATAAAACTTAAAACATTAAATACCTGATAAACATATGACAGTCATGATTTCATCAGATGTTATATTTTGAATATTTTTACATTTTGTATAAGAATATTCACAAATATGGTTAGATTTCAAAACATTTTGCATATAAACTCAACATAGCACCATAAAACATTTTTTATTATTATTGACATTAAATTTTTGAGTATAGAAAACTGGAGAACACTTACCACCGGAAATAAATAAAGATCCTGAAGGTGTCCTTGTTAAGTATAAACCCTCGAGATCACGATCTCTTTCCTGTCTCAAAGTGCTGGGTCTAATCAGGGGGAAAGGTTGTTTACCATCCCCTCGTGCCATAAAGTTCTCCCTTCTCGATCTATTCATGAATAGGTTTCTTCTTACAGATACTGTATCTTGTTGTAGAACCGTGGGATCCACCATACCTGCCAGTAGTCATAAAAATATTGATTGTTACATATAAAACAATATACATTGTTGCTTCTTATTACAAATTCATACCGACACATGTTTCCTGCAAAATAAATATATAGTTATCTGTTTTATCAATGTTTCCTAGTATTTCTAGTGGATATCTAACATTTATATGTACAATAAACTGAGATGGGTTATTGTGTTTTTTTTTTCGAAAGTCTGAAATTCTGCGTATGGAAAAAAAAAATTGACAAATTAAAACAAATCTTTATGATTTTTTTTTTGTAAACTTTACAAACACAGCAAAAAATAGTTTATTGGTTTAATATAGATTTACATTTTTGCAAATTAGCTTAGTTAAAATGTTCAAACACAAATTCTTATTTGGTAGTAATATTCGTACATCTTTATATTCTAATTGACGCTCACTATTCTCCTAAAATTAGATAATTTTTTAAAATTCAATGTTACCTTAACTAAAGTCACAAAACCATCTTTACAAAATAATAACTTGTATTGACATGATGAAGATGAGAAATACAGTAAGATAAAATGTATTATACTATTGGAAAGATAAGCTCAAAAAGCCAATTCTTATTCCGATAGCGACCAAATTCATCCATATTAAAGACGTGTTTGTTCTCTTTAATCTTTAGATCCTATTCTTATTCATCAATTCTACTGACTTTGTAGTGAGGCGCACGTATTTGCTTCGCACGACTAGCAGTAAAGTAACTTCTTTTTGTAGCCACTTTCTCTTTAGTGTTGACAATTTTTTGTTTCTAGTAATCCGTATACCAAATACGTTTCTGAAAATATTTTATTGTTACCAAACTAAGTGCATATAGGTATAACAGAATTCAGATCAAACGACTATCTGTTAACAATAACACATAGGAACATATTTAAAATTATTTATATAAGAAAAAAAAATTCATATCATATAATACATATACATAACAAATGATATATCAAAAATATATACACCTTTGCAATTAATTCAAAGAAAATGAATAGTAAATGTAGATATCACAAAAACTCAATATCATTGATGATGCTTCGAACTTATTAATGATTTCTATGATACTATTGTTACGAAACACACAACCAAATTATTTGGGATACTGATTAACATGTTAAGCTGCAACATCAGTTATCATTGTAGATGACTTGTGTGAGAAGGGATGACCTGAGGTTAGAAACATATTTCTTAGTCTTGACATTAGCCTTCTTGGCTTATACTATCCTGTATCGTGAATCTGATAGCATGTCTCCTTCACCAATACTATAGAACATAATACTACTATTTTGAAATAATGATGAATTTCACAGTGTAATATTTTATTCATTTTCAAAATTCATTCATCGTTCATGAAAGTTATCAAGTTAAATTCAATCATCCATTTTGAATAACAATACGAACAGCATGTTCTAACATTCGAATATAAACGTCACGTTCAAATATATATAATGTGTGAATAAGTTATTTTCATTAGACACTTTTTTTTTGGTATTTCCACCATTTTATTTTTAACACGTCGATCCTTGAAAGGTACTTAACGGCAACTTTTCTACTGTACCTTCAACCACAACGTACTGCAACCATCACGATGACTCCTACATCGTACACCTTTCTGCTTTCGAAAGTACCTCTTATATGCAAGTTAATGCAAACTGCCTTGGTATTCAGGCAAGACTAACAAATGTAGATGATGATTCCTCAGCAATGTCGTATTTTTGAACACTTCCCGTGCGTTCATGATTCATACATGTAATTCTCTCGCATAATGTTTGTAAGACTAAGGAGGTGAGTAGCTATAATTCAGGTTTCTTTCAACTAAAATAACAAAAATAAGTACAACAATGTGTGTGTGTTTTGTTATAGAAAAGCCACATCGGACTATCTACTGTGTGCATCGAGGGGAATTGAACCTCTGATTTTAGCGTTGTAAATCCGAAGACTTACCGCTTTCCACCGGGGGACAATAAATAAATCGTAATCATTCTACTACTTATTCTGAAAATACTTACTGTACTTCTCATTCATTAAAAATAAGCAATGAATCTGTTACCTAGAATATTCGCCAAAAGTTAGAACAGCGGTAATAAAATGTTAGCATTTAATGGAAATTAGAAATGATAAGTGTTAAAAAGTACTTTTCCAACCAACATTCTCTGTCGGAATAAAATTAATTAAAATTTTTGGAGGTCAAAGTTACATTTTCATCAACGTAAAACTATCTGTAATATTCAACAAAAATAAAAAAACAAAGACATGCTGAAGCCATAACCTGAAAAGAAAGAGAATAAAAAACTAACAATAGTTAAACACTGATATAGGACGTACATAAAGGAAATATCTTGAATAATATATTTTAAAGACGAATAAAGACTGGATCATCACGCAATAGTACAATATTGAAGGTGATTGAAGACTATGACGAGTCGACATCAAAGATTGCGAAACGAGACAAATCATTTTTCTTATTTTATAAAACTATGCAAGAGAAAGTTTTGTAGTAAAGAACTTTTTAATCTGAGCTCGAAATGAGTTATTTTCGATTATATAACGGTTTAATTTTTATTTTTTTAATTGGACAATAAATTGTAATTACATAGCATCAGTAATTTGAACGCTATTAAATAGTTCCACAATAAATATTGATTTCCAATATTACTATGTATCACAAAAAATAATTGTAAGAACTTTGTCTCTAAAGTCTAAAAGCTAACTATACATTGAATGTGTTGTGAGAATTCTCAGGTAAAATAAACGAAAATAGTGATTATTTAAGCTATATAGCAGATGAAAAACGAAGAATGCAAAAATAATGGTTCTTTTGGAACAACATTCAGAAAACTGTGATAGATAAACGTACTTCATCATAACCTGATGAATACAAGACCTCTGAATTACAGTTCATAAATGGCTTGTTGTCACGTCATTGCCGCAGTAATATCTGTTATTATTAATACGTGACGAATTATATGAGTAACTGAGACATTAATTGATTCTTATTTCGAAATCGACGTAAGTCTTCACAAAAACATGAACATGAAAACCAACAGCAACGACGTGAATATGATCACTAGCATAGTAATACTCTCCTTTGTATGAATATAAAGCGTGGGCCTAGTGTACGAATATGAAAATTCCAGAAACCTCTTTGTGGAATTGTTATTTTCTTTCACTTCCTTATTTTCTGAAGCTGCGTTCTTACGGTTGTAGCTCCCCCTACTTGGCTGAGAACTGCAAACATTATAAGTTCTACAGTAACTTGTGTTTCGGGGAACCTGACTAGCGTTTTGTAATTTTCCTGACCAATGTTAATATCATTCTCATGAAATAAACTCAGGAAAAATACATTTGGTTAAAAACGAAGAATTATTGCTCTCTTTGAGGCTTGTCTTGGATCAGAAGTGACAAAAACAATATAACACTTGCTAAGCTAAAAACGAATAGAGAAATACTTTGAAAAAAATTAAGAGGGTTAATTTAGATATTGAAAGGTTGAAAGCGTTACATACAAAATATACTGATATCTATATACGACATTTATCTAAATAGTAAACATAAAATAATAACAATTTATGAATATAACTAAAGGTGTGAAATCTATGTGTGAAATAGATTCATTGCATCGCTTGTTTTCAGCTATAATTTCAATAATAATTGGTTTTCGCTGAATCATTTAAGGTTTAAATTAATATATTATTGTTATTATACTAAATTATAAGCTCATGGATTTTGGACTAACCGAACGATCCCCCCTAACTGGCAGATATTACTGCAAGTTACGACTTACAATGTTGTTAACAGCAAGGTACTCAACTAATGATTCAGTGCATTCCAGTAACTAAAGGTTTTTGCTTGTGGTTTATGAAAGTCAGTTTGTTTCACTAATTAATTTGCATTTAACGTAATTTTGATCAGAAAATTAACATCAGCGATAATCTTAAATCTCTCATTTCTCAATCTCGATCTCAAACTAATACAGGCTTAGAAAGCATGTAATTATATTCTAAAAATAGCTGTCTATTCTTCTCAGGACAAGATATACCCACGTGACTGACCATTGGAAAAGATCATTGTATATTTCCCCATAATATGCTTTACTTTACAGGAATATTTTCCACAAAAAAAGTGAATGTGATACCCCAGTTAAATGACCTACTTTTGTACATTACTAGGGATAGACGAATTCTAAAAGCATATGAATGAATGCAAAGAAGAATAAGTAATGATATCTCAACTACAATATATCTGCCATATCCAGAGCCGACGATTCTTTTTGACATCAGAGCTCATTAGGAGCTACTTATATCATCAGTTACATGAACAATAACTGTAATGGTTTGAACTAGATTAAGTAAAGGGTAATTATTATCAAATTTATTATGATACTTAGAAATCAGAATTATGATATAAGGATAAATAACAAATTATTATTTATTTATTTTTAACACCAATATTTTATTATTTTTTGCTTGAATTAACTTTATTATCATTAACAATAAATGTCAAACGAAAGCTAAGTTTCTTTTTCATAGAGGGGGGGTCAAACAACAACAGTGTCATAAGAAGAAAATTACATTAGTAATTCTAAGAACTCATGAGTGAAAGTCAAAAATAATATCTAATTTTAGTGTCGTCATCATCATTCTATATTAAGAATGCATGCTTAATATGTAGAGAAATCTTGAAAATGCTATAGCAAAAATGAGGGTAAGAAACATTTAATATGGTTACATACCACATGTAGAGTTTTGAAAATGATAGATCAGGCTGGCATGCATTTTTAATTATAGATTGTATTTACTGTGAAAATGTTACAACGTAAATCAAATTGCTATCATACAGTAATAATCTTTGCAGAGAAAAGGACAAGTATTTATGAAGTGAGTTGATGGTTGTGAGGGTTTTTCTCATTAATTGCAAAAATCAATCCAAAAATCGTATGTTTGGGGAGAAATTTGCAAGACTAAGTGATCAAAAGTCTCTGGCACAGTTTTTGGGTCAGATGATTCTTACTAGATGGCTGTGGCCTAACCTACCAAATTAATTCCTCCAGATTGTACCAAAGATGTTTAACAGGGTTATGATTATGGCTCTTAACAGGTGAATCCGAAAAGTTGATATTGTTTTTTAAAATCAAGAATTAGTTGTAGATACTATATGGCAGAGAGAATAATTTTGCTTGAACATCTGATTAGATTTCTTCATTTAATATATATTGGTATTCATGTGGACGTGTAGACGCTTCATATGTAAATCCAATAGCCAACATACATAAAGCAAGCACGCCCTCCCCTTCATAAAACCAACCGTTCAATTGATTGGTTGCAAATTCACATTTTTCAAGGCTCCAGGTGACAAATCTAATTCGAGCAAATTGGTGCTAAAATTTCTTGACAGTGATACATCGGTTGTTTATGTTAGCTCTTCTAAAATTTTCTCATCCATAAAGAGAATACTGCACAGACCTCACAGATGGTTCTTTTTCCAACATAACTTGCATATGTGCAGCGAAGTTACACTAAAGCTACTAAGAAAATAATTTCTGGCACTTTTTTATACTGCTAATTAGTAGATGATTGTTATGATCTTAAAGCACTTTCACCCGCAATGATCGATTTTTAGCCGTTATGCTATCAACGCCTAAATACCATTGAATTATGTTATGTACGATAGATTGCATGCAACCAATCTCCTCCATTGTAGGTATGGGTTTTCTAAACATATAATATCTTATAATTTACTACTCTCAATTACACATTACTAATTTACCTATCTGGAGTGTGTTTAATTATAATCACTTAGAGCGTTTGTAGACATTATTGAGTAGGTCCCGTTACATGTCCAAGATATGTTCAGTGCATCTAATAATGTTCTCTAACTTCTGCTTTAAATATGTTTTTGATTTTAAAGTGAAATCCACAAATATGCATATATGAAAAATTTCAAACAGTTTTCATTACGTTTCCAAATCTAGTAAATATTAACGATAGACGCTTATTATTTAGAAATTAAACTTATATAAACATTTTACTTTAATATTTTGGTGCTAAACCTCTACATCAGTTACAAATAGTTTATCTTATGTTTGCATTAATATTTTATTAATATTTAATTATTTTATTACTGTTAATATTTTATTATCAGGGAGCAATGAAGCATTCATTTGCTCTCCCAATTCATTTTTTATACTTTGAACTACAGATAGAGTATTATTTTTGCACATGTTTCAAGGAGTATTAACATCAAAATATATTTGATTTTTTAAGAGTAATTATTTTTTAAAATCTTAGTTTCCAAAGTTAAGCTTTTTTTTGGCAGCTTTGCTTAGTTAGGGTTTAAAGCCAAGCCAGAAACTTTTTAAATTAGGCTAACTACTTTGCAAATAAGTGTTTCGAAGAAAAATTTCCTTTTCTTATACCTTACAGACTTTGTCATGTATTTTGGAATTTAGATTAACATAACGCTAAATAAGCGAAGTATTCAGAAGTCTGGTAGATGATAAAAATAAAAATAACACAACGTAATGCTAAGTATTTCGCATCCTAAGTTTTGTTTTAATCCATTTTTTAGAAGGTTGTGATTATCTACAGAGCCTTCGAGTCTGAGTTAACATTGGTTGTATTATTCGTGGGAAAATAATATCATTTCTGAAATAGTTATATGTTCTTCCTTAGTATGTGGACGCTAATAAAATTGAGATTTTAAAATGGAAGGTACCAGACCTTAAATGGTCAGTGTTTCTACTCCAGACAATGAAAAACGCCAAACCAGGATCAGAGATAATCCACTTGGGAAGTAATTGGACATTTTTTTACTTCGATTAACTTGGCAATACGAAATAGAATCGTTACTGCACTGCAAATAAAAATAGTACAAATAAGATAGAAAGTTTTCCCTAGGAAAAAACAAAACCAAACGACTTAGAGTAGAAACTAACACGAGTGATAAAGTTTGTGAACAAAGGACTTCCTACGTACTTTTTATCGTCATGCCTCATGTTTCTTAACTTGGACAACTTATAAGAGCAGAACTTATGCAAGACTTAGAGAAGGAATTTAAATAATGATAATAATAGCAAGTAATTTAGTATAATTATTTCATCTATTTTATATTCAAATATTGTAAACAGAAGTTTATGCTGAAGTATATGACATCAGGTGAATGAACATTATTTAAGCCTAGATTTGATTATAATTATTTTGAATTTTACATAGCCCTAGTTCACATGAATTAACTTTCACGAATGTTTAGTTTAAATTGAGGTTTACATCCATTTTCGGAAAACGTATTACATGTATACAATGTAGTGAATTTTTTAAAAGTACATTGACCCATATGTCTATTTTACTATGGGCAAATAAAACAGTTGTCTTGTATATAACACATGCATTAGGCCTAGACGTAATATATTGAAAGCAAGTTAATACATTTATGGTTGCTATTAAAAAGATAATGATGTTCATATAACATGTTACCAGGATTAGGTCTATACCAATATAGAAAATTTATTCTGTTTATGTATTAGTTCCGTAAAATGTCAAATTCAAAGAAAAAGCATACATATATCTATTATGTATTTTTTATTTATGATACTGAAGGAAAACCACTCACGAAGCTTTCAGGTGTTATGGAATAAATGCACAACTTCATCATAATAATTTTATACTGATGTTCACTTAGCATACAAACACATATGAATAAGTTAATAAAGAGGAGTAAGAAGAAAATATAACATTAAGTTGGCTAACATTAGTGGCAGGGTAAATAGGGTTTTTCAGTACAGAAGTTTTTTGTAAAAATGTTTTGTTACTGATTATGTATTTAGTAAAAGTTCATATCAATACAGTAAATGTATAAGTTATTGTAAAATGAAAAAGTACTAAAAGTGAAGGGATTCATTGTTTGCTTATCATCGTTATAAAATGCATAATATAAAGTAAACAATTCAAAAATCATATTAACTTATCCAAATGTTTTCATAGAAACAAGAACAATATTGTAGATCATAAATACACTTTATGCATGCATAACATAATTGACTCTTTTATTTTTTATGAATGTTTAGTACTTATTTTTGTTTCAGTTCTGATTAGTACAATAAAAGGAGATGAAAGACATATTTAATAGCAGTCCGTTAATATTAAACACAACGTTGAAAATAATAAAACAGTATTGCGACACTACTGGTCGGATAAAAAAAAAAACGCTAATTTCTCTTGGAATATCCAAAATGGCTGTTCTCCATTTGTACAGATGTAAGTATTTGAGACTTGATATTATAAGATATACTGATGCTTAACTTTAAAATACTTATCCTTTTTTATATTTACTGGAAATCTGACAGATCAAAAGTAGTGCTTAATGTAATGAAATGTTGTGATTATAACTTCGAAATTGTGTGTAAATTTGCAGCTGCACTTGAAGCTCAATGACTGATGAAGCATCAACAGAAGTTTTCGTTCTTGAAAGATTCAACGTGCGTCTGGTAATATCAAAAATAGATAAGCATTTAAACGACATTCAGAAAACAAAACAGATGAGTAATGAACAATGAATCTAAAAATTATTAATTAATATGCTGTGTTTTAGGTGTAATACACGTTAATGTTCAATCTAAATTCATCATAGCGAACACTTAGAATTTGAAATTTTTTTTATTTTAAGCAACAATACGTAGTTCAAAATACTATAAAAATAGTATTTTTGTGAAGTATTGTTATTAAGAAATTTGTTTGTTGTTATATTTTTTAGCACAAAGTTTAACAATGACCTTTATTTTCTATGCACATCATAGGTGTTGAAACCCAATTTCTAGCGCCATAAGACTTCAGACTTACATCTGAGCCACTGGGGTGACGTTATTAAATAGAGTGATGATGAAATAATTTTAATACATGCAATCACAGCAAAAATTGAAGTACTAATGTAAAAAAAAGAAAAAAAGATACATCTACAGAGTACTGGCGAGTGTGAAAATGATACAAATAAAACAAAAATTAAGCTTATTTTGAATTTCGCACAAAGTTACACGATGTCCATCTGCGCTAGCCGTCCCTAATTTAGCAGTGTTTGTTTGTTTGTAATTAAGCACAAAGCTACACAATGGGCTATCAGTGCTCTGCCCACCACGGTTATCGAACCCTGATTCTAGCGTTGTCAGACATACCGCTGTGCCAATGGGGGCAGTTTAGTAGTGTAAGACTAGAGGGAATGTAGCTAGTCAACCACCGCCAACTCTTGGGCTACTCTTTTACCAAAAAAGTGGGATTGATTTTCACATTATAATGCCCCCACGGCTGAGAGGGCAAGCATATTTGGTGTGACGGGGATTCAAACCCGCGACCCGCAGATTGTGAGTCGAGTGCTATAACCACCTAGCCATGGCGGGCCCTAAAATTAAGCTACTAAAAAGTACGTCTGTCCTATAAAAGGATAAAGCGTTCCAAAGTTGCTTCTTTTCCCGTATACTTTTAAGTTTATATTGAATTTCATAGTTTAGGAGGAAGGTGAAAACTAAAAGCATTTTGAAATACTTTTTTTTCTTTTAGAGTAAAACTTTTCCTGTGCACTGACACTACTTCTAATAGTGCTAAAAATGTATTCAGCTCTGGATGACCACTAACATGATATTCTATTAAGACTATCTTTACTTGATTTCCGAACTAGACTTACAAAATAGATAAGTATAATATTTTAAGGGTTTTGTTTCTAATTATTATCATTCTACAATATATTAAATATACAGTTCTTTCGCATAGTCTCAACCTTCACAAGAATATCGATATTGTGTAGACATGCTGTATACTTAAAAATTCGAACAGTGTTCTTTCCAGTGGATCTAAGAATGGATGGATAAAAATCTTTATAAGTAAGTTGCTCTGAAATGAATTCAGCTAATACATACAAAACATACGTGTTAGCCCGAAAATGAATATTTTAACATTATATCAATCACAAACAATTTGTTAATGATAACTTTAAAGTTTCTGATAAAACCTAAGCAATCAAGTGTAATAAGTAAATAGGAAACTTTATCTCCTCTCATGTAGATAACAAACTACATTCTACGATTACTCCATTGATAAATTTGGATGTACCTAGCATTATCTCTCTATGCAGTTAGATTTACTTAATTACAGTATGTTTTACATAATTACTTTTTTTTAACCAGGATTAGTGGTTAGGATGTAAAGTGCGTGTTGGAACAGGAGGAAGCTACAATATCTACAGTTGCTAACCGATCGGTTTACCAGATAATCTAAATGTAGAATAGTCGTTGCTTTTCCTATACTGGGTTTTCGATATACGCCTTTCCTTCTTAAGATTACAAATATACGTGCAATAAAGTTGGGTGTTATTTTAGCTTTCATTATATAGTATGTATTTGTGTAATGGCTAAATTAGAAAGTGGTTTCTTTCGACAAATGTTTTGTTATAATACAAAATATGTTGTGTATAACTAAGTAACATCTGAATGATAATCATTCTCGTATATCTCTTTAAGAAAACAAGTAGAAAAACATATATTTTATCTGACATAGCGAATATGTTTTAGTTCTGTTTGAATAAAGCTAAGTTGACAATGATAAAATCAAAATATGCTTTATATGGAAATTAAACCTGCTCTACAGCAAATATTATTATATTAAGTCATCTCTTTATATTGCATGTATCAGTCATTGGTACATCCACATAACCATCTATTTTTTTATTAATCATGGCAAATTACTTATATATATACCACGCGCTTTCATTTCAACCGGCTTTCCGTTTGAACAGTTGTTTATAGGTACATCTGACACTGAGTCTTTTCGTTCAATCAGCCATACGTTTATCTGTCCAATCTGTCTGCCAACCCGCTGAGTTTATTATTGCTGTACGCTGTACATCATTGATTTATCTGATTCTTGTCCTGTTTGCTAACAGTATGGTTCCTTGCCAACTGAACAAACATTTTACAAATTGTTTATCGTTTCTTTGAGACACCTTTCTTTTTTTCTGTCCGAATGTATATTACTCGCCATTTCTATATTATGTTCTGTGTGTATTTACTGGAATAGATAAACTGACATTTAAGTGAGTAGGTTATCTAGCTAACTATCCTTGTGAAATGACTGTCTGTATACATACACATATTTACGTATTTGAATGAAACATTCGATGTTACAAACTTAAAAGCTCCATGTGAACCACTGGTGGGTAGTATATATATATATATATACACATCCTACCAATAAGCAACTGTACACTCACTCCAGAACAAATTTCATTTGATTAAATAATCAAATATGAAACGAAAGGTACAAGGTTACCATTAGTATTTAATGTATGTGCCTTTTGTATTACTTAAGGTAAAAACATGATTACACATTATATTTACACCATATATATGTTAAGTCTGAGCCTCAGAGATTGCACCCCACTCTAGAGGAG
Source organism: Limulus polyphemus (assembly GCF_000517525.1). Taxonomy (NCBI): domain Eukaryota; kingdom Metazoa; phylum Arthropoda; class Merostomata; order Xiphosura; family Limulidae; genus Limulus; species Limulus polyphemus. Next base: position 372,884 of record NW_013665947.1, on the reverse strand, counting down.
GAACTTGGATGAGGATTTCTCTGGAGTTAGTTGTTTATGGTTTTTACAGTGAACGATCAAGGATGGACTACACATGCTCGATATGGTTAATATTCGGCGATGCGCCTGGTCATAGAAGAATAGCAATGTCCTGATCTTCAAGTCATTGTTTTGTGACTCGGGCTGAATGACAGAACGCTCCATCTTGCATAAAACCTCTATCTTGTCTTACCAACTCACCTCAATAAAATGGACAAAGCGCTGTCTAATACAGCATTTGAAGTTTAAACCATATGTTTAATTAAATCATGTTTAACAATAAAAAGCACTAAAATATCTTTCACATTTCTAAAGCCTTCGCAACTGATCTTGGATTTAAATATAATGTACCCCTGACTAAAACTTTTATTGAATTTACAAATAAAATTAAAATAAAATAAATAGCTTTCACGTCTGTATAACCTAAAAGTACTGGAAAAGAGAATATGAGGAGTTGTAAACATCGAAGAAGTACAGTTTGAGTTTCGGCTTGGAAGAGATACAATAGACACTATCTTCATTCTGTGACAGTTGCTAGAGAACTACCTTGAAGGAAACAAGAATTTATACCATGCATTTGTAGAGTTAGAGAAAACGTATGACAGGAGTGCCCGAAAAACTGATCAGATTAGTGAGAGCCACATATGAAGGAGCTACAACAATCATGAAGACGGTTTATGGAAAAGGTGACAAGTTCGAAGTAAAATGTTGGACTGTACCAAGGGTCAGCCATTAGCTTCCTGCTGTTTTTCGTTGCCATTGAAACCTTGAGTTAGGAGTGCCATAAAAGACCCCTTTCGGAAGTGTTATACGTTAGTGACCTTGTCCTACTGCTAAAAATGAATAGGAGTTACAAACGCAAGTAAAAGTGTGGCAGAAGAGTTTGGAAAGAAGAGGCTTGAAAGTGAACGACAAAAAAATCGTAATAATGTTGAGTGGAAGAGGTAGGAAGAAAAATGTTAAGAACAGAGATGTAAACGAGAAACCGCTGGAAAAAGTAGAATACCTTAGGTAGTTGGGAAGTACAATTCAAAGTGAAGGGGAAATGAGAGAGGGTTGGAGGAAAGGGAAGAAATCAGCCACAGTCATTTGTGAAAAAAAAAAAAACTTACTAAGGGCACCGAAAGCCAAAGTGTATGAGACCATGATTTGACTAGTACTCCTCCATGTAGCCGAAATCTGGATCTTGAAGAAGAAAGAAGAAGGCTTATTGATGAGAACACAAATGAGAATTCTGAAATGGCTTTTGGGAGTGTCACTGAAAGAGAAGAGAATAAATAAGGGAATTAATGAAACGGCGGGGGTCTGTGAAATAGAGGAAAAGGGAGGCTGAAGTGGTTTGGTCACGTGAAGAGCAGAGAAGATGAACAAGCAATAAGGAGAGCAT
>NW_013665947.1:369171-370479 GCF_000517525.1 Limulus polyphemus | reverse complement strand
GTGAAATAGAGGAAAAGGGAGGCTGAAGTGGTTTGGTCACGTGAAGAGCAGAGAAGATGAACAAGCAATAAGGAGAGCATTAGAGCTGCCGGAGAGGGAAGGTCAGTAAAGCGTTGGAAGAAGAAATAAAAGAGAAAGGAATTGCAAAATACTTGACAATGAATAAAGGTGATTTGAGAAGGGCAACACGTGTGAAGGACTGTGACCCCTGCTAAAGGATGAAACCGAAGAAGACATCTGAATAACCTATGGACTAATAATAGGGTCATAATGACCATAACGAACTTCAGAACATTTCCAAATTCACATGATGGTGTGACATTCTTCTAATTTCTAGTGGTCAGAGCTCTCGACTAGCAATCTGCGGGTTCGGGTTCGAATCCTCGTCCCACCAAACATGCTCGCCAGTTCAGCCGTAGAAACGTTATAATGTGACGGCCAATCCCACTTTGGTAAATGAATAGCCCAACAGTTGGCGGTGAGTAGTGTTGATCAGCTGCCTTCCCTCTAGCCTATAACTGCTAAATTAGAGATGGCTAGCGCAGATAACCCTGAGTAGCTTTACAAGAAGTTTAAAAACAAACAAACAAATCTAATTACTAAAAAAGTATAAACTGAGACCGCGAGGAGTGCTGGATTTAACCTCAAGACTCTGTTAGTTGAGTAAAATGCTTTAGCAAACTGAGCTACCATGTCTTGTTTTCCGCAAATCTCATTCCTATTGCATTATTAAGGGCGAAATATGGTTGAATTCTCGAGCTATGCCTGTTGCTTTTCGTTTTCCTTTTTTGTTATTTTTTAAGAGTACTAATATTAAGTGATTTTGAGTATAAAAAGTGCAACTTTCATTGCCTTTATTCAAACCCGTGATTACATTACTCGGTCCATCTCTAGCTTACTAAGCTACCGTTCAAACTATGATTCTCAATATACAGAATATACAGAGTTCCAAGATTAATTCGAAAAAGAATATATTCAATATGCATTGAACATAGAACGAAGTTACCAGAAATTTCATAATTAAGCAGACGTTTTCCTTTCCATATGTTTCTTTCTCTCGGTTGTCGTATATGAGCTGTATAACATATTATCAGAATTATGAATCATTAAAGTGCTGAAATTAAGTTTTATAGCAAACTAACACTGAAGTGAATAAACTTTTTGCTAAAATCAAGCAGGACGTTATTTCGTTTTCCTGAATTGTAATATTTCGCGTATAAATATCTATCAAAAATTTCTGTAAATTATTGGATTATTTTTCTGAATTCAATCTCCATATTTGTTGTTTTCCTAAACCTAAATATACAC
>NW_013665947.1:339392-368212 GCF_000517525.1 Limulus polyphemus | reverse complement strand
GTATATTAAGTTTCTAGTTCGGTTTTGTAACTGAATAAAGAGAAGTGAACTTGTTTATAATTTCATGCCAAATTGTTTGTTTGTTTAAAGTTAAGCACAAAGCTACACAATGGGCTATCTGTGCTCTGCCCACCACAGGTATCGAAAACCGGTTTCTAGCGTTGTAAGTCTGCAGACATACCGTTGTGCCACTGGGGGCTGCTAAATTGAATTTGGTGCACCGGATTAAACAAACGCTGATAAGGATGAGAGTCTTGGACAGTCTTAAAATATTATCGAACGTAGACAATTTTTGACGAATATTAACTTTTAGTAACAGTGCGTGTAAGAATTGTGCACTTTTTCATGAACAATAGGATTCACATTTTTATATGTGAAATACTATGGTAAGCACACATTGAAAGTTATCTCATCTTGATTAGCCCGGAACAAAATGTCTCATATTATACGACTCTAGAACCTCGTCGCAAGAAAATTAATTCCACACTAACTGTTAAATATTATTTAAAGATTAATTGTTCCTGAACTTCATATTTCTATAAACAAATGGAAACGGTCAAAAGATGTCTTCATTGTAACGAATTTGTTGTTATGCATTTATTTTAATCTCACGTTGTTTAGATTAAGTTTATATTTAAAAACATGCATAGCTTATAGTGTTAGATATGTATTGCGAAACTCCCGCCTATTCTCCAAAGTTGTAGAAGATTCTCGAGAGAAAGAATAAAAAATATTTGTAAATGCTTTAATCAGTATTGTTACGTAAGACTGAATTTTCTAGAAAACCTTCCCACGGCTGTAAATATAACCAACGCAATGCGCCGAGAAAAGTATATATTAATCGTTTGCTATAATCAGTGTGCTATAAACTTCGAAAGCTATAACTGTGATTCTTATAACCCTCATCAATCGGAATACTTAAGATATTTGACCAGGAATATTTATAAATTTTGAACATTACAAATCGTTTAACTTCAGTGGATTCTTATTGGACATTGGTATTTTTATGAAAATATTAGCTTACTTCAACATACCAATAATTCAGTGTGTGTGGCCAAGGGCAAAGCTAGCTAGCTTCTCGTCGAATCGTACTTACATCAACTCGTAATTAACTCGCTCATCGTAAACCCTCGATAAGATATCAAGGGAGTTCCAAACAAGAAAGAAGATTTTATATTCTTTGTAAGTTTGTTAAACTTTTGTTTATAAATCTTTGTTTGTAATAACTATTTGTAATAATTGTTATTGTAAATTGTATCGTTGTGTGTATATTAAAACGTATTTGTGTTAAAAACAAAAACGGTATATCAATCTTGTTGGCAAATATCATAAATTGACTAATATATCGGCATATATTTAAATACTAAATCCAAAGTACAATTTAACTACTACATTTAAATTATCAATTAACTCGGCTTCGGACGAATTCGAAAGTCTAATACGTAACATCATTAGTATGTAAATAAACCAGGCTGTGGAAACCAATTTCATCAAAAGACGTAAAAATCAACAAAAAGTGTTCCTGTACAGATAGCGTCTCCGTAATAGAATATAGGGCTCTACCTTATTCTGTGATGTTAAAACACTAGCAAAATACGTGCAAGAGAATAACAAGTGGCATTTTTATGCAGTAACTGAGAACTGTATCGACTTTTGTATGACATCACATTAAATTTGAAGCTTTGAAATCGTAATATGAATTACTAATAACATTATGTATAAAGTGAGGTGTTTCAATTTTTGTATGGCATCACTTTAAACTTGAAGCTTTGAAATCGCCATATGAACTGTTAATAACATTATGTACAAAGTGAGATGTTTAGATTATTTTATGGCAACACTTGAAACTTGAAGGTCGAGAATCTCGATATGAACTAAGGGGTATTCAGCACATTCTTCTGCCACGCAGCATTGATAATATTCGGCCCTAAAAACATTTAGGCGGGATAATGAAGAATAATATTCTACATATATTCACCGAGTTTCATCAAAATCCGATAATTTTTGATTGAGTTATAGAGCACAAATAGAGTGAAAAATCGGTCCCCGTATAAACAGATAAAGAATTGTTTTATTTTATAACCTTGTTGTGACCGTGAGCTTTGACCTTAACCCTTCAAAAACTAATAATTTCTAAGCTCCAAATGTATACCAACTTTAGTCCAACTCCATTCAGCCGTTTTCGAGAAATCCTGCTGACCAGTATTGACACCTGTGTGTGTGTTTCGGTGGCTGAGGTATTTACTAATAATATTAAATATTTATTTTTAGAAAACACACTAGAAGCAGATATATTATATATCTAAAAATGCGCACTCTGTAGGCAATATTACTTTTTTTAAGTAAGCGCAGTGAAACTGATAAACTGACACATTGATAGATAGCTATTTGGAAATCATTATTACTCGAATTGGAGATTGCAATGGAAGAAATCAGCTACAATGGTTATCACGTCCCATAATCACATCAAACTCAATAATTGTGTTTTCAGAAAGTAAAAAAAAAAAACAGTAAATAGTCGGATGACAAATGTCCTCGTGAGTGACGGTTCAGTGAAGTGTTTTCATTTTGAACCAGTTCGAGCAAGGCCACATTAAAAGTGTTTTCATTTCCTTTATTATTTCATAACATTTAACACTTTGAAGCTGTATACGAATAAAGTATAGTATTTTCTTCTTTACCTCTTCGCTTTTAAACAACGAAACTTTGGCTTTGGTAAGACTAACGTTAATGGTTCCATTACAATGAAATGTTTTAAGGAAATTACGAGACAATGAAACCGTCTCAGACAGATCAACACAATATATTTGTTCATGTCTGTTGGATCACATGTTATGTATTTAATTCTTCACGCCTAAGCCTCTAAAGTAGGTCAAAACCTACATATAGATAATCTCCCCATTATGAACGTCACAAGCAAAATTATCTTAAAATTCCATCTTCTCTAACAGAAAAAAGTTAAGCAAAACTAAGTAGAATACATAACGCGTTAACCTCGAAAACATCATAACTCAGAAACTTTAAAGCATATTTTTATTATTTCTGTACACTTATTACAAACTGTATTCTAACAACTGAACAAAGTAAATCCATGTTAAAGTAAAAAGGTTTAATACAATACACTTGTATCTTACAGAAAACGTAATAACTGAAAACATATAAAAATCATCTAATTTCTTCCTATTAGTCATATTATTAAAACTAAAATTGAGAAGACATTGATGAAAACATTAAAACGAAGAAATATATACAATTTTGTTATGTGGTTCCTTTTCATAAAATGAGTAGCATGATCTACGGTAATGTGTCCAAATAATTCCTAAATCTAATTATTGTCCTTCTCTAAGTTACACAAATTGTGATTCCTAACAAATAACATCCCAGAAAAATGTTTTTGAGTAAAAAAATTTTAAATTTCCAAATGTATCAAAAACATAAAAATAGAAATCGCAATGAGTAATCTAATAAAAAGGTTTTCAACATTTTTTTAAAAAATATTATACTGATCTCTACAACTTATCATAAATTTTAATGAATACGCAACCTGCTCATGAAAAATAGCCATGATTCATAAGAAAAGAAATCTAGCATACAATCCGTGCATATTCCCTTTAATTAGTCTTACTGTTAATATCTTAGGTTAAAGTCTGGAAACTTTTATTCAATAGCATAAAATCCGTTAAAAAAACTAAATTATTCTACCCGCTATACAAAATGTATGCGTTTCATTCGCGAAATGTTAAATTCATCATTTCGTCAGCACATTATTCGCGGGTTAAAAAAACAATATCTGATTTACAGATTTTTGCTTCCTGTTCTAGTATAGTTTTGTTATTAGGGCACTAAACTCATAAGCTGTGGGTCACGCGATCGAAATCAGATACCGAAGATGCCTGCTGATTCAGCCATTGGTGCGTTATAATTTTATGACCAATTCCACAATTCATAGAGAGTAGTCAAAGAGTCGACAGTGAGTACTGCCCGCGGCTTGCTTTCCCTGTGGTCGGCTGTTCAAAATTAGGGATGGCAGCAGATTGCCTTGGTATTAGTGGCCTAAAACAAATATACAAACAACACTTGTTCACCCAAAACCTTTAGATAGAAACACGACAATGTTAGAGGCCTGGGAAAAATAACTTCATGTTACATTCTCGTCCTACCAGAAGCATAAAAACTTAAAACATATTATTTAAAATGTCTCATAAGTAAGAACGACATTTAATCAACATTGTAAAACTAACTAGTATTTTCGTGCTTCCAAAAGATCTCATTCACTTTGAAAATTTCATTAGTAATGTTTACAAAAGTTATCGTGAAAACTTTCCAGGTGCTTATAACAGAGTGATAGGTCGAGGTTTTAAGTACTTGAATAAAAGAACACAACAATAATATTCGTTATAGACACGTAAATGTGTGAGGCTTAGCAAGATTATAATTCAGACTAGAAAAAGTAATTAAAATGTATCAACATATAGCAGTACATTTTTACGCACTTTTCTTGAGACACAAACTACGTTATCATAGGCAATAGAGTTACTATACTCGCAGAATGTTATTATCATTACTGCAGTAATAACCCACATTATACATGAAGTTGCATGATACACATTTAAGTTTGACTTTTTTTTTGGTGTATTATTAATGTACAAACACATTGTTGATGCTAACGTGCTTTATAATCAATATGAAAAAACTATACACTGGATAGGTGAAGTGAAGAAAGAGTGTCAGTGGCCATTGTTCAGTTCATCACATTATATAGTCACATAATAGCAGGTATAATAAATAAACTTAGTATTCCGAGAATAGTTTAATCTCGAAATCTAAGTTCATGGGAGGTCCAGTTCAATATACAGTTTGATCAACGTGTGTTATTGGGTTATACTTGTTTCGGAGAATTCCACTCCTCGTCAGTAACCCTGAACAGCTTATCTCTCTTTGGTTAACTTGTGTTCAGGGTGGAATTCTCAGACTGTATTATGTTCGTGGGCGACATTAACGTAGAAATAGTTTATAATAGTTGATACTCACATTTTGTTGATGATTTAACATTTAAAGTACCAGTAAGAATTCTTATCTAATCGTTCGAGAGAGAGAGAGAATCAAAATACTTGGCGACATCATGTAATTAATTCCTCGGAAATGAAGTTAAATCATACCAAATACTTTACTAACGTCATCAAGTATTTCAAAAGCTAGCACTAAAAATAAAGCTTTGTAGTAATAAACCAGAAAAGCTACATCGGCAATTTTCCTGGGGTTATTTAAGATAAAAAAAGAAAAGAAAATGCATACAGTTTCATTGATAACGTTAGGGTATTATCATAACGCAAAACCATCTTCAAAATGTACAAAACAAGTGTAGGGTTAATAATAGATTGTGTATGTCCAGCATCTGAAAATAAACTAAACACAGTTTTTGACATTAAGTTCTTATGTTCTAATTGAGTTATCATGGTTAGATCTTGCATCAATTGCACCTTATTGTGTTGACGTTTATAGTACGTGCAGCTGTCTTTAATAGAATTACTGTATTTAGCTCGCCAAGTGCAGTACTATTCAACATAATTTGGAACCAACGGAATACGTGAACTGTTTAATTCAAAGGTAATATATGTGTACATATATATATTTATATACCTTCACCGTGAAATGAATATATGAACTTTCAAATCACTGATTAATTTAAGTCTTCTTGCATAAGAAATTATCGTAAAAGGTTGGCCAAAGAAGCGTCATCTCCGGTTAACTTGTGCATGTGTATATATATATATATATATATAATCAAGTGAGGACATTTCACCACTGATCATCAGAAAATACATGTATAAGCAATATTAGAATAATATTCTGTAAACCAAATTTTAAGAAGGATCTTAAACCATGAATCCAAACGTTTGAATGGAGCACAACTCTAACAGTGGGAATGTTCCACCAATCTCTTCACGCACAGGACCAGCATTGATAGTTCAATGATACTATGCATAATTACATAGCATTTTTATATAATTTGATGGCAGTGATGTGTACTACCAGGATTTGTTAGTATATCTTCTAAAACAAAACATAGAATGAAAGACATGACAATCTGGAATTAAAGCAATAGCACTAAATACATTATTCAACCAAACAAAGGTGGTGAGAGCATTTCTGGAGTTTGGTCACGTTCTTCTTAACCTATTGTTGAAATAGAGTTTAAGTGAACATTTTCTTTGGTGATAAATAAGTGTTATTTCTATGATAAAAACGGTTAACAACAACTTTCCTTTTGCAACTCAAAACCTCCGACAGGCAAATAAAATAACGATTGTCACGTCGGGCCTGTTCTCATCATGTAGTCATGGACAATTTATCACGTACCACAATCACACGTTTGTTAGAGAAAGAAAAGATCAGAAATAATAATGAATACGTTGCACAGAACTCATTAGAAAAGTAACTCAAGAAAGTTGAGTGATGTCAGTCGTTGAAAGACTTCATGTAATAAAGTTGTCATTAATAGGGCTACAAAACCCCAGATCAAAGCAGCGTATTATACTTTAAACACGGTGATGTCTCTCACATTTTTTGAACTACAGGAAATTCTACAGAATAGGATATATATAATGGAAGAATAAGCAATTTCTGTAACACCACTTCAGAGAACAAACATGTTACGTTGAGGAAGCATCAAAGCTGTTTGTTCCCAATCTATGTAAATATACGTTAATATGTGCGTATCTGTAACTGTTCCTTATACGTTTCCACATTTCTTGATCAATCATTACTAAACTTGATACAGTGATACAGCATAACACGAGAGAAGGTCGTGTGGGGGTGGGGTGGCCCCCTTTAATTCCATAACCAATTTCGGAAAAACTACCAATGTTGTATATCCCTCAGCATTAGAATGAATTTTGTAACCACTATTGTTAGAATTCTGGAAAACAGTGTGTCTTTCTTTTCAGTATTGGTGCCTTTATGTATTTTTATTGTACTTTTAATACTTATTACGCTAAGAAAATAATAGAAGCACAATTTCCTATCCTTTGTTACAAACGAGTTTTTATTTCACCCGTCCAACGGATGGGTAGTCCAGCTAGTAACTAAATAAAGCAGAAATATTGTCCTCTATATTAAAATTGGGTCAATGGAGTGTCAAAGAAACGTTTATTAATTGTAATTCATAAATAGATGATAATAATGTTTTATGCCTTACAGTTAATATTAGGTTATGGTTTAATAAAAAAAACTATTTACTAGTGAGTTAACGATTAATCTCGTCAAAGAGTAGCTCGTTTGGTAACTCAAGCTTCAGTTTTCATTGAATTGAATATTTAGTCCTACTTACTTACGTAATATTTCTATTACTACACATAGAAGTAATTGCTTTTTGTAAAAAGTTAAAAAAATGATGCTTCCACCTGATAACAAAATATAACTAACTACAGTAAATAGTATCAAATAACTCTGCTATATCCTTTAATAATTGTTTCGTTGGTGTTCATTATTGTGTAAAATAGTTCCAATTTGTTGGCTTTACGAGGTTTATTGTAAAAGTTTGGAATTAAACTACCCTTATTCATACGCATATAAAGTATTGGAAACTACTCTTATGAGGTTATGAATAATACACACTAAACATACCAACACAGCGCTTGAATATCAATCCAATCTATCTCTAAATGCTGGTAATTATATATATAAATGATTCTACGTAGTTTTTCAACATACTAAAATGCGTATGAACAGTATGGGCACCTTACACGATAATGAGGGGAAAATAAAAATAAAATTTTGCTGGAGTCAATTAAGGGAAAGTAATCTAGTTGTAGTAAAATCAATGTCAATCATTTTAGAGCAAATTACGATTTGAATATGCAATGCACTTTAGACACACTTCATTGTGTTTTGTAGCGTGTTGTAAGTTTTTTTTAACGTACGTGCCTAATTATAACGTCAGGCTCCAGTGTAATTATTATCCAAACCTTTCGTCAATGGATATGTGTATGTAGTCAACTGGCGTATAGGAAGAACTATCAATAAGGTTACGAGTTAACACGTTTTTTTATTGCGCTCTTCTATGATGCCATTTCTTTAAAATTTTAAAACGAAATAAACTAGATTACTTGAACAGCTTGAATTTCTGAAAGATTTTATGAACTTTGCTAAGTTAATTGGGTAATTCTTTTGTATGTTCTAAGTCATGCTTGAGTAAAAACCGACTTTCATTAAATATATTAACATCAAAGGCCTTAACGTCCACTATATTTTTTATACGTCATTCTTGAGTTGGAAAAATATAAGTCCATACAATTTTTTTTTTAGTAACCGAATTTACGGGAGTAATATGTAGTTACTTTTGAATCATTAACTTAAGCAAATAAAAACCTAGCACTCGAATGCAAGTAATAAAATGAAATTTGTAGTGGGAAGATTTTAAATTCTATTTATCTTTCTCTTTTTCAAATGATTTAATAAACAAAAGCAAAAATATCGACTTCCAAATATGATAAGGAACAGACTTCACAGTGAAATAAATTTTTATTTGTTTTGGTAGTTTGCGCAAAGCTACTCGAGAGATAAACTACACTAGCCGTCTCTAATTTAGCAGTGATAGACTAGAGAGAAGACAGCTAGTGCCCTAACCATCATAATTATAAGTATATAGGCCTAGTTAAAGAAAGACTGTAATTATTCTGTAAATAATTTATGTTTAGATATGGCGAAATTATAAATAAAGATTTATATATAATTAACACAACAAGAAGAAGGTAACTGAGTGGTTTATAGTTTATTTCATGAATTCACAATTTGCAAGAAAGTTATATTATTTGGAGTACGTTACTATAGTATCCTAGGGAGATTGTGTTTATCTGACAAATGAAAATTTTAAAATTAAATAACTATTACTTGTGTGTGTTTGAAATAAATGGAAACTTAAGTATAGGTAAAAATGCCAGAGTGACGTTACTAAAACCTTACATATGTTTGCTTTTGCAAATTTACCAAAGTTGAAAAATAAAGATCCTAAAAAATCAGTGACCTTTGTATACGCAAGTCCCTGAATAATATGTTTAACTATTATGAAGGTTCAAGGTCCATTTAAAGAAAAGTCTCCAACACGTTTTTAACAAAAGGTTATCAGCAAGAATATTTAGAATGGCTGTCTGAAAGTGTTTGTTTGTTTTTAATTATGCACAAAGCTACACAAGGGCTATCTGTGCTCTGCCCACCACGGGTATCGAAACCCGGATTCTAGCGTTGTAAGTCCGCAGACATACCGCTGTACCACTGGGGGGCGTCTGAAAGTGTATGAATGTGAATTTATCTTTATCTCGAATATATAGTTTATTTATGTAAATAGCCACAAGAATGCTTAAACAAGATTTTGCTATATTCGTATATAAAAATTACCTTACAAGTGATAATTCGAATACAGAGACTGTTTTAAGACATATTATAAAAGATAATTTTATGATCACCCACAACTAGAATTTTTCCCACATTTTGGTTCGATAATAGCCCCCATCTCTGCATGGTAAAAAATGGTGGATATTAGAAGGTGTCGTATTCGATTTTAATTCGTTTGTGCAAAATTTTGATGTACAGCGGACTCGCTTATGTTCCAGGACGATTGCGCTAGCAAATGAATATATCAAATTCGTCACAAAGACACTCAATCGGATTGAAGTCGTTATGCCAGCCAAGAAAGTGACTGAAAATACTATCTTTGTTTATGAATTAAGGTCAGATAATGCAAGCTCATTGGGTTATTGTTTTATTGTCTTAGAAGATGCCTTGCTCATTATGGAGCAGCACGGTGCGGAAAAACGATTTGTAAAAGAGAACTTGAAATGTTAGAACAACACCAGCAAATACTTAAAGTGATTTTATCTATATTGTGTTCTGTCATCAGTGCAGAAAAGGACAAAACGAGACTTATTAGAACAAATAACAAGCTTCCAGTCATTCATTATCTGTATTTACATTATAAGCACCACTGAAGCTATATATCGTTGTTTGTGTCTACAATTTTCAAACTGTTTGTTTGTTTTATTATGAATATCGCGCAAAGCCCTACGAGGGCTATCTGCGCTAGCCGTCCCTAATTTAACAGTGTAAGACTAGAGGGAAGGCCATCATCACCACCCACCGCCAACTCTTGGGCTATTCTTTTACCAACGAATAGTGGGATTGACCGTCACGTTATAACGCCCCACGGCTGAAAGGGCGATCATGTTTGGTGTGACGGGGATTCGAACCCCCAACCTTCAGATTGCGAGTCGAGCGCCCTAACCACCTGGCCATGCCAAGCCAGTTTCAAGCTAGTTGTTGAGTGCAAAATAATACATTTTTAATGATTTTCGCTTTTGATGACTAGAGGTACTCCATTACTGGTCAAAATTGTAAGAAACTTTCAGTTTTCGACATAGGTTGATATCAGCTATATTTTACAAACCTTTATTATTATTTTTTTCTCTTGGTTTGTCATCAACAGCTGCTGGCCATGGATTTCTACAGCGGCAGACTAGCCTATTATTACTGATGCCTTTAAAAAACACGTTATAAAGGTGGAATCCTCAATATCTGCGGCACTTGAAGTTCATTTAGGTAGGATTAGAAAAAATAATCTATCAGATAGATCTTTTATTCCTTTTATTAACCATATTTTTGTGCGCCAGCAATACCAATCGTGGAGCGCGCGTATACCAGATTGGATTTTATTACTCATCAGGATCTCTACCAGCCTACCCTGAAATTGAAATTCCTTTAGGCAAGATTAGATTAGCTTAATCTATGAGACATTGGGCGTGGTCAAATAAATCAATCGAAAGGGTTTGACCTCCTGAGTCCCAAACTGTAATTAGACGTCAAATCGGTCAACAGCTAACGGAGCTAAAAGTCTGTACTTGGAAAATATATCAGAGTCATTCTATGAGCTGCTATGCCGCGGCTAAAAAAAACATTTATTGATAAAAACCATTCCTGTTACTCAAGTACTCACTATAATTTTTCTATGAAAGTTAGAGGAATTCTTGTTCGTATCCATTTTCTTGTTGATTTTCAATAATATGAACACGTCTCAGCATTTACAGTCTCAAATAATCACCTGACACATCACATAGTTAGTAAGATTTTCACATACAAATAAATAAGACGTTTTATCAATATGTGTGTGTGTGTAAAGGTCGCAGCAATCCGGCCAGTCAGTGTACTTACGATCGCCTATAATAGTATGAAATAAAGAGTAGAGATGCTTAAAATAATAATATCAAAACTACCATATATTTATTTTTAACTAATATAGTTTCAAGAAGACCTGGTGGCTTATCAAAGTACAAACTAACTGTAAACTCAACTACCTTAGCCCAAGAGTGAATAGAAATATTTTTTTTAAATACATGCTATAAATATGCTAAACATTCTTTCATGGCGACACGCATGTTGTATATGTCCATGTTTTTTATGTGAAAGCGAAAATATAACCTGCTTCTATGCTTCCTCTGAAATAGATGGTTCTCTTGCGAAAATACTCTGCAAATGTATATATATATATATATGTGTGTGTATCTAAGCCTATTTTTTATCATCATATCACCTAACCGTGTGGTTCTAGATATTTTCGAATGTAATTTGAATTTTGATGATCATACGATATGTCACTGACCTATAAATACATATAAATGAAGCAGTTCGTTACATAGCTGCATTACTCCAAAACTGTTTTAACTGTACCGTTTAGCTACGATGTCGTAGACATAAATCACTTGAGCTATATTTCAAACTGTCACGTTCAAGACATTTCACATCTGAAGATATTTTTGGTACTCACATCACATAAGACTAACTTATAATACGATATCAGTATATAAACTGTCATGTTTATGATACGATATCCTCTTCATACCAAACACTTGTATATCCCTTTTGGTTAATCTAGGCTGCGCAATTTTCCATAATTGCTTTAAAAAAATAAATATTTTTTTATGCACTATAATGTTTGTGAAGTAATGAAGTAACAGCATTAATATATGAAAACACAATAAAATATTACGCTCATTTATTTACTTACTAGTTGTCTTTTTATCACCTAGTTTTGCAAAGGATAGAAATGTGATCGTGTAAAAGATGAAATGCAATTTTATACAATTGAATCCTTGAATATCTAAACATCTAACATTATTTTTAGAACCAAAATTATTTTAATTATTAGTTCTTTGCCAAGAAAAGTTAAATTAAGTTAAGAAAGTTTCATTACCTTCTAAATTCTTAGCGTTAGAGATACTACATACAATCTTAACTACTAATCTACAGTAGTAAGTAAACCACCAGTCCTTCTGAGAATGTTACTAAATAGACAAATAATTATTTTTTTCTTTGAGTGTAGATAGGCAAAGAATTGTCGATTTCACTGAGGACAAACAGAAACCACAGATCTCACAAGAGCTTTGAAGTGTAGGAATTAATTATTAATGCCAGTTTATGAATTAAGATATTTTTTAAAAATAGGCTGTAGTAATTGCTTAAGACTATATACACTATTAAACTGTAAAGCCCCCCCCCCCAGTGGCACAGCGGAATGTCTATGGACTTACAACGCTAGAATCCAGGTTTCGAAACCCGTGGTAGGCAGAGCACAGATAGCCTATAGCCAAACCGTAAAGAAAATAAAACAGAATGTTTTAACACATCAAATTGTAAAACAGCAAGGGAATAAAATGTGTTTCAATAATTTCTGATAATGCTATTGATATGGTAATTTGGAAAGCACTGCGCCAAAAAGAAGTGTTTCTCAAAAGTGAAATGTATGAAATTACTTAAACTAAAACGAAAATCCGTAAAAGTAGACCATAATAAGTTAACTGGAAAACTTTATTCAACTTCTTGATATTTAATCCTATAAAGAATAATATTTTGTTCTTCGAAACTAAGCTTAATAGTGAGATGCCGACTATCTGAATAATTTGAAAAAAAAAATAAGATTCAACACTGAATTTCTCTTTGACTTGATATTTTATATCTTAAACCTGAACGATCCCCTCATGCAAAATATGTGCTAAATATGCCACCAAGTTTCAAGCCTAGCCATCTCCTACCTAGAATTGTTTACTAGAAGAAAGGCAACCATTTATTAGTACTCTCCGCCCACACGGTTACTCTTAACTGAATGACTGGATAGCTATGGTGTTTCCATACTTGGATGAACCTGTGGAGCAAGTAAATAGGCCTTTCGGCTTTTTATGCCTAAAATCTGGGACCTTTTCAACCATAGTTCGTCACGCTAACATTTAGGCTACGCTCGAATCTTTTCTCTTTGAAGGCTTTGTTTCTATGTTTGTTTGTTGTTAAGCACAAAGCAACACAATGGGCTATCTGTGTGCTACCCATAATAGGCATCGAAACACTATTTCTAATGTTATAAGCCCTGGGATTTACCACTGAGCCACCGAAGTGCTCTCTTTGAAGACAAGAAAATATGATCAACATATCTACAGTATAGCAAAGGTTTACATTTCTCAGGACCCTTTTTAACACTGATTTTGATGACTTTTATGACAGAAGAAAAATAAATTTCTTAAAAGAGGAGCACACATTGAACCAATAGTAATACTATTAATACATCTACATATTTTTCATTAAAGAAAAAATGAGACGACTTCGTAGTAAACTGAATAATTTTGATAGATACAGATTTAATTAACCCGTTAACATAAACTAGACCAGCACAAAATCTAATGATATCATTTCACAGGATATTTATATAGAGAGATTCAACATTAAAGCTGTTAATATGTTGTTAATCGTGTGAATTCTGGTCGAATCTAATTAACGCTTCTGTAATCTACTTTCTTTTCAAGTAGTTGAATCTGAGTTTAAACCAATAATTGTTGTGACACTTTAGAAACTACATGTACATTTTCAGCATAATATATTTATGAACATAATATGTAAATATTATGGTTGTTTGTTCGTAGTTAAATAAGAAGCTACAGAATGAGCGACCTGTGCTGTAAATACCACGGGTATCAAAACCTGGTTTTTAGCGATATAGGTTCATAGAATTACCTCTATGCCACTGGAGTCCTAATGTCTATGATCCTTCCATAACGTCGAAAATGAATATATCTTTTGTATAATCAGGTGATATTTAAAAGTTTACTACTATGTTAGTGCTTAGTTCAATGAATGTTCTACAAAGATAGGATGCACGCTGCTATGAACTCTGTTCAATATTGCTCGTAGGCAGCCCCTCATGGTAAGAATTAATGGGGATTATCTGTTCCTCTATATGGCTAGTATACTAAATAAGTCATTAATTACGTTTCGGTGATCTGGGCAAAAGCAGAGATCAAGATAATAAACGCTCTGATTTTCCATTTCTGCATAATGAGGCTGATCTCCTAGAGTGCATAACATAACATTTTGAGAAGTCATGGAAGGGACTTAACTTGGAATTAGTTCAACACGATTCTTTCTCAGTTACAATAATCTTAGTAACTGTCCTATACACTCATCCAAATCTTGCCTTGTTGTTGTTAATAGAAGCTAGCCTTTTGAACTAATTATTACCTCAAATGTCATTTTCGTTGTCATTATTTTAGTTGTTAATATCGTATTTCCTTTCTTTCAAAATGAAATATCTGTATATACTCCGCTTATTTCTGATCCAGTTTGACTTATTTAATTTCTGCATAAAACACCTACAAACTTTCTGTTTTGTAGTCTTAATTACCTTAAGCGTCAGTTAGTTTCACCCTAAAAATACCACACAAAGAAAGCAACTACTCTTCTTTCTTCCAATTTTAAAATAAATATATCTTTCAAACATCCCCACAATATAAATGTAAAACGATTTACAAACTGAAGGACACAATATTTCAAAGAAGGTAGCCTTTCATGTTCTCCATTAGTTTGAATTCAGAATCAATTGAGTCCCATATGACAAGCACAATGGACATAAAACGTGGTCTCTGTAATTTGTGGCTTTAGTGGTATCATTAAAAGAGACAACATTCCACCAATGCTTATTACTACCAACATCATACTTCCACCAAACTCCTATGAAAATGGGTTAATCTGATTCCACAGCAAATGCGTCTTGTACGCTAGTCTTGTTTTACAGTAAATACCTTAGCTACATCAACTACAACCTTGTTAATTCTATTTCTAATGGTGTATAAACTAATACAATATTCAGTTGTAAGTATCTCATTCAACGTTGAAATAGATACCCTACAATTGTGTCTCGTCAGACTTGTTAGACTGCAGTCTGCAATGTTATGCGTGGTGTACGAGAAGCTGTACCATTGGTTTGGAAGCAATTTCACATTCTGTTAATGATACGTTGAGACTGTAATATGGACAACAGTTTGCTGTGATTGGCTGGCTTTAATTTATTTAATGGCTCTTCACACGTATGAAACAATTAGATGTTTTCATTGAGGTCTAACTATAATACATGAACAACCTGCAAAACATTAAATTCTGTGATTCACTATAAAATGAAAGCTAGACAAAATCGTGTAAAATCACTGTATATAGCATAGGCTAAATGACCAATCATTTAGTGACTAATTTTAAATATCATACCTGTATAACAATGAACTAAAGAGACTAGTTAAAATTGTTTTATAATGGATTATTTTGTCCTAAGTAATAGCATTGTGATATTTTTAAGTTAAAACTGAAATCAATATGTGAGTGTTAAATTCACAAAAGCAGCATGTCTTTAGAAGTGGTATGCAGGTCGAGGGCGTGCCGAAATCAACCAGAAGAAAAATATTCTGAGATATTTGTTTCAATTTTTAAAAAAAGGTGTTTTAACAAATATAACATTGGAATGCGATGCATATCAAATTGTCTATCTTCTGAACAACACCTCAAACCAGGCCAGGACTGTCCAGGCTACTTTAATATATTTATTATATGAATACCAAGACAATCCTAGCCAGTGACTTCCACGAAAATGAAGATGAATCCAATCAAGAACTAACTTGGCTTAGAATTATATCCAATTTCCAGCGCTACCAGAACTATTCAGCATATTATGGTATCCACGTCCAAAAAGGGAAACCAAAAGTTTCAGTACCTCTCTTGCTGTATTTATGACACTAAGAAATCACTTGGAAAAAAATATTGATCAGGACATTATGGTACCCACGTCCAAAAAGGAAAACCAGAATTTTCAATACCTCTCTTGCTGCCTTTATGACACTAAGAAATCACTTTGACATCTGTATTGCATCAATAAAATTGGATTCCAGCAAAAACTTTCAAGTATTTGACTTCTATAGGCTTATATTCTGTATATATATATTTATGTATACACAAATAGATGTTAGTTTGTCTTGCCACTTTACAAGAATAATACAATACCTTTCACCTGTGCTTTATTTATGTTATTCATTGATCAGCAATATACAAATAAGAGTAACAGGTTGAATTATAACTAAGGAGTAGGGCAAATGTTCACATGTTTTTCCAACTTTAAGTTAACCTTAGGACAATGTGGCGTCTAATTTTTGGTTGTAAATCTTCAAGTTAGGTTTTTAAAATATGTATTTCATCTTTACAGCAAAGACCAACAGAAACCTCAGATGGATGACCATTTATGCTAAAGATAATTTAAATTCAGCCTCAAACCTCTCGCCATCGAAGATAAACAATTCCCTCACCAAAATAATTTTGCTTTAAAATTCTATGTAAACATTTGGAAGCTATTTCTTTTCTAACATTTCCATTATCGGCTTTAACAAACCACGGCTGTTTTGTGAATTAAAATGTCGTTCATCACAGATTTGGATTTATTATTTTTAACGCAGTCCTTCCTTTTGGTGTTAATTTTTGCTTGACTGTTTAAGTACTAATTTTCTATACATATATTTCAACGAATGTGATTTGTTGCTGACAATGTCGCGCATTTTCGTCACATTATTTAATCTTTATGCAGTTAAGTGTGATTGCCTTAACTAACACACAAACTGTGTCAACTGTAATTTAGCCTAGCGAGCCGATTATAGTAACTCTATTGCTGTTAGTGTTATAAGATGTAATAGCAAACGATGTCTCACATGTCCTGCTCTAAACAATTTTCATCCCATTGTTCCTACAAATTTCATAATAGTATCATTTGTATAGTGTTCTACTAATTAACTCAACATAGGACTTTACTACTATAATAGGGCTAGAATGCCGACATCAGGAGGTAAGTTTGTCTTACTTACTCCCAGTGGTAGAAACTTTTTTTTTCTTCTTCTTCTTTTACTTGGGAGATCAATCATCTTTCCACAACTGTATGCAGGCAGTGAAGGGTGGTATAGATGTAGGTTTGGTTTGTTTTAAATTAAGCATAAAGCTACACAATGAGCTATCTGTACTCTGCCCACCAAGAGTATCGAAACCTGGTTTCTAGCATTGTAAGTCCGCAGACATATCACTGTGCCACTGGGGATATAGATGTGGGACGTTGTGAGCTTCAGCATCCACATCTTGCTCTCTTAACTTATATTTTTTGATAATTTTGTTAGATTTTTTTATATTTCGATCATTTTGTGTTCTTCAACGTGTGAGTGTGGTAGACGTTGTATCCCCACCGCAATGTGGGTCCTACTTCTTCAGTCACCTCCAAAACCCAGGACACATTTTACATCTCATATTATAGCCTGTACTCTGGGAATCTTTTTAATTTATGCAGCGTCTTTACTAGTAGTTTTTGTGTTGTTTGGGCCTGTTTTGTTAATTAATATATATATATATATGGATAGATACGGATATGATTCATTATAGCTTTAATATACTAGTTTACTAACGTGACTTACAAAACAACCAGTTATTCGAAACAAGCCATTAAATTGATTTATTTCTTGTCAAAACGACACTAGCATCAAGCGAAAAAAAAACATAATTTGTATTTCATCGATATCCTTTTTCCATTCACAAGGCGTTCTGACAAGTCGGTAATGTTTAATATAATACACCATAAGTTCCTCGAACTATTGATAGAAATGAATGTCTTCATTAACATATATATATATATATAGTGCATTGACATGATGTATTCTAAATTAAACACTACAGAACATACATTGATATGCATATTTACATAGTCCGATGTACATTATTTACTTGTAATATACTGAAATGCATACAAAAAAAACCTGCAAAGTCTAAATTATACGCTTATAGCTCAATTGTCATATTGCGTGCAAAGTACGATTTATTCTGAAATAATACATTATCAACGCCTTGGCTATAATTTGTAAATTTTTACATATGATCAAACCACGTAAAACCATTCTAAATATGTATATCTCTGCTACAAATTTAGGAAGCTAAAATTAATCTTCGTCACATAAATCAGTAACTAAGTATCTTTTGTTGAAATACGAGATGTAGATTGTAGAATATTTGGAGATAACGAGCACCGAACATGGGATTTTGTGAAAAATTTCATACAGAAAAGAATCAGAGTGACGGCATTTTAGGGGAAAAACAACTCCGTGTTTAAACTTAAAATGTAATAATAACGTGCTCCAAAATTTATATTACCATCTGATTATTTTAAATAGTTCATAAATTGTCTAAATTCCAGTTACGACAAACTTTATTATTAAAAGAAAAAAGATCCGAATAGGACTTGAATCCACGTCCATAGTAAAAATAATTCAAAATAACATTTATTTAAACCTTAAGCAAAGTAAATTACGACATTTTTTTCACGTTTAGTGAAAACTCTTTGTAGTTATAAAACCGAAATAAAAGGACGCTGTATATAGTCAGATGAAAAGGAGAGATTCTAGGAATACGTACCTACTTTTGTGTATATCAGCTCTAGTTTGGCATTGCACTTCCCAAAAAAAAACAAAATATTTGATGTGTATGTATTATATATATATACATCCCTCGAAGACGGTAAGAGTTATGGATGCCATAAGGCACTTAATAATATATTTCTTGCAACAATAATCATATAATATTATATATGTATAATTATATATATATATATATATACTACCCCTCGAAGACGGTAAGAGCTATGGATGCCATAGGGCACCTAACAATATATTTATTGCAACAGTAATTATATATTATTACTATTACATATATATATATATATATATATACCTCTCTAAGACGATAGGCGTTATGTATAACATAGAGCACCTAAGAGTATATTTATTGCAAAGTACTCATATTATTTTTATTATACATATATAATAATAAACTTGCACATAGTGTGTTTCAATATTAGTAACTTATGGTTACAGAACCTCTAGAGTGGAAAACGGAGCTATATTTTGATATCGTATCCGATTACAGACATATTAGACTTTGTATTCTAAGTTACGAGATAAGGACAAACATGGCGAAACAAACTAATGTGTATTTATTCCAAAACGTAATATTTGAAAGAAATAATTAACCCGGAAACAAAATCTTGCAGTAGAATGAAATGTAGTTATCAGTATACGCCATTGAAGTGAACGCCATTCATTACAATTAAAACTTAAGTGAACAAATTAGTGCTCGCTGTCTCGATTTCTACTTTCCAGGCTTATATTTATGCTACCTTATTGTTTATAGAATACCAAAGCATGAGAACAACAACCTACGATTTAAATATCAATCGATTCTAGTAAATATTCGAAAACTATTATTTCTTCAAGGAGTTCCAGTGTGAGTTTTGTTACGAGATGAGAAAAAAACAATTACATATTTTTATAACGAATATTTGCGCATCCAATTGTGAGCATATTAAATACAAGAATATACTTTAATGTGAAATAACAACTTTTAATGGAGATCCACATAAGTATGGTTTTGATAAGATAAAATAATAATTCTCGACAGAAAATTCTGATATATATATATAAATATAATTTACAAATAAACAATCTTTTTACAATAGATTTGTTAGTTCAACCTTGTAAGAGAACATCGTAAATATGGTTTTCACATAATAAACCATTTTGTAATGAATAATTAACAGTTAGCGAAATATTAATTTCAAGTATGGTATACCTCACACATTATTAAATATTTCTACACAAATAAAAATATAATCGAAGAAGTATGCATTAATGTTAAAAATGGGTGTTTTAATAGTAAGCGAATTCCTACAGTAAAGATGTTTTAACGTTTCCTAAGTAATGTTCACATTAAAGCTTTCTGCATTTAAGCTGCTTTTTATAGCTCTATCCACATTCAAAATCTACTTACTCCCATTGATTTTATATAAGTTGTAGATGGAAGAAGTTAACATTAAAAAAAACTACATTTTTTTTACCTGGAATCATAAATCTTTCAAACAGTTCGATTTGATACATCACCTTAAATACTCCACAGAAAGGTGTAGTTTTCTATGTCTTTAAATTCAAATTAGATTTTTTTTTCCATTTTGTAACAGACAAATGTTTGTTCATTTGTTGTTAAGCACAAAGCTACATAATTAAATATCTGTAGTGTGCCCACAACGAGTATCGTAACCAAGTTTTTTAACGTTAAAAATCGACAGATTTACCGCTGAGCCACTGGGGGGCAACTTACATCTCAACATAAATATCAGTTCATAACAGCCAATTTTAGATAAGCAATAAACTATAAAATCTGGCACTGGCTTTAATTAAAAATCTAATTAACCTGTGAAAGATATTTAATAAAAAACAATTGGCATCCGATGACTCAGAGATATCTCTGAAGGATAATATCGCTAAAAACGAGTTTCGATACCCGCGGTAGACAGAGCACAGATAGTCCAACACATAGTTTTATGTTTGGTTGACGTTACGCATAAAGCTACACAATAAGCTATCTGTACTCTGCCCATCACGGGTATCGAAACCCAGTTTCTAGCGTTGTAAGTCTGCAGACATACCGCTGTGCCACTGGGGAGCGTATTTTCATAGTTAACAACAACAAAAAAGTTAATTGATATGTTATTAGATGTGTGATACAAAATCAGTATTAGAAAACATTATATATATTTGTTTTTCTTATGGTCTATGTAATAAAAAAATGATTACTAATAATTCTTCTGACCCATACCATGCAACAACATGGATTTAAACTTTTATATGTTAATTTTCTAATCCCAATACAGCAATCAGGTATAGACTGATCCCAGTATGTATTATCTTCCAAGTTATGAAGGCTATTCAATAATCTCGTACACAGGGTAAGATCTTAAAATTACTGCATGATTTCAGATTCCAGTGCCACTTGACGCAAAATTTTAGAATTCAAATTACTATAACCAATTAATTTTTGGCAGGATCTTTACTTTTGGTGTTAATATTATACGCTACAAATATTTTCCTGATGTATTTCTGAATAAGTTCTCAATGTCTGTCTTCTCACAAATTTAGGAACAGATTATAGAGAAGATTTGATTATCTTTAAAAAAAAAAAAAACGTGGACTACGTTAGAAATACTCTAAGCAATTCTATGCACTGTTTATATTTCCATGTATTGTATGTAACAGATGGTGATCCGTAATCTGTTACATATATTTTTCATATATGTGTATTTTCATATTTTTTTGTAGCTCGTATTGATCTCTTAAGCGATGTGAAAAAGTTTGAATATGAAAAAAAAACATTTTGAAATATAAGCATTTTGAAAGTAAAGATGGCCTTATATGCACTATATGTTGTAAGAATTGCTTCGAGGCTTAGTAATAAATTTACTATTGTTATTGTTTTTATTTACATGAAAAATATGTAAAGATTTATAAAAAAAAACTTTATTTACTTCTCAGTAGTTATGTACGATCTGTAAGAATTGCTTCGAGGCTTAGTAATAAATTTACTATTGTTATTGTTTTTATTTACATGAAAAATATGTAAAGATATATAAAAAAAACTTTATTTACTTCTCAGTAGTTACGTACGATCTGACTTTTCCACACACACACACCAAAGCAAGAAAACTAAGTAACAACTTCTCAAAAAGCAAAAATTGTCACGAACAATTGCTTTCGTTCCAGTTTTATTATTACTGAACTGCTTTCCGCTTTCATTCTAGTGCCTATTCACTTTCTCACAAACACTGCCGCCCATTTGAACTTGGCATAAAGAGCAGTTTGTACAAAAGTTACAACAGTTTGAAGAGTTATATAAGTTTGTGAAGGGTTTAATTAATATATCGCAGTCAGGTCATTGGCGGCACAGATCACTAACGTATAGTCGTAATGACATTTACTCTATTCTAGCACCACCTGGAAACAACAGAGATTATTGTAAACTTTCAAATTACACTAATTTCTATGTCCAACTTCAAACATAAATAATCTAAAAACAGGATATATTACAACTATTTATTAAAATCATTTAGTATTTCAAGGATATATATTCCTAAAAGTAGTTAACAGATTAGAAAATATTTTATTATCTCGATGAAACTTTCAGTGGTTTCAATGAATATACACATAACTGGGCTTTTTGTTTTACTGTCAAAATAAATATTTGACGAATAGAATAAATACTGTACTATAGTTAAGTTTGCATTAGTGTGTACAATATGATTTGGACTAAATTGACCATTGCAATATAACTTAACCAACACTTCTTACACATATAAAAATTACTTAAAAGCTCATTTGATATTTCTGTAACTTCAAACAAGAAATATTATTATAAGAAAACGAAAATAGTTTTCACATGCAACATGAATATGTACAAACTGCATTCTACTAAGGAATGTTGTACAAACTAGTATGAGTTCAAAGGCTCCTTCGTGATTCCAAGAGGTCCCAACGTACCGATAAAGCTCGTTCATGATCCCCAATTACTTCTACAGTTACCAAATAGTGAAGCTATAAAAATCCATTTGAATACCCGCCTGTGGTCCATGAACACTTATTCTAAGATTAATCCTGCTAGCTTTTGAGTGAGGGTATGTTCACATTTTCAAACATGGTATCTCTGGATCTTGAGAGGAGCCAATAACACAGGATTTAAAGCCAGATTTGCGAACTACACTGACCTTTAAAACCTACTCCTTGATCCACATGGGTGATCTCCCTGGTGCGTTTTAGCCCCCCTTGTTAGACCCCTGGTAAGGAGGCTATGCCATGTAAATAAGGACAACTTCCTGGCCACACCGAATCTGCCTGTCACGTTTGGTCCTGCTAGTTCCAAGACAAACGTCTTCACACACGAAGTAAATTTATATTGGGGATGAGAGGGTCGAGTTTCTCGACTGTGGGTTTCACTAAAGAGAGTAAGTTTTCATAGTTGAAAAAAACACACTTCTTTTTTCATTTGATTTGGATAGTTGAAGTTCATGAACACATGGATTTTGAAAATGTGATCAAAGCATAGTGTACGGAGGGTTGAATACGGTATATTAAAACGATTTTGGAGCCACACTACATCATTAAAGTCCATACTTCAACTTTCTGTTATGCTCTATTTGCCGGCCACGCATCTTAACAATAGTTCTAAAGCATAGTTTTCCTTTCAAAAGGCTCTATTGTAATGTCGTTAGGTTCAAAGCACACCACTCATTCATGTTGGCTTTACATATTTCATCTAGTGCACGAGGACAAATGTTCTATAGCACCCGTTTCAATAGTCAGATCATACAGAGATCCATAGGCGACTTCACTGGTATATTCATGTAATATCGTGAACACTCGTTTCATTTTCTACGTATACAATGTTTCAACGGGAGGTATAATTGGAAGTTTTATCTTGGTGAACCCATACACTGTTGGTCTCGTTTCCAGGTGAAGGTACTTTTAGATCCCAAAGTTGATCCACAATATTTTATTTTTCCAATGACAAGTACAACGGATATTCATGTCTTATAAATTATAAATTCCCAATCTAAATACATCTTTATGACATAAATATATGATTTTTTTGCTCTGGAATTGTGTGTTGCATATTTTACCACAAAACGAACAACTTCTGATGGCTTCACTATCTACGCATGCCAAATAACGTAAAATGTAGTTGGCTCTGGTTGTCACGTGATTTGCTGATTTGCATATTAAAAATAGTTTTAATATTACGTACTCAACTTTGGTTAATCTACTGTTAGTCACTGGTCTACTTGTTAGTTGAAATATTTTTGAATATTAAGTTTGCAACAAAATACTAGATTACATAACTGTAAAGGTAAAAAATGTTTCAATATATTATACTTTCGTGTTAAGTGTTTGTTCCTTAATAAGGAAAGTTCGCTAGTTTTATTAACTTAGCATTTCTGCTACAAAAAAAAATAAGACAACTAGCAGGATGCATTTATTTTTTAATATTGTCAAAATCCAAATTGCATTAAGAAGCATAAAAACAGTTTATATCCTATCTTTTATTCAAATACACATGTAGAAAAACATCTGCAAAAAAAACTAAAGTTGCGGTTGCAGTATACTGTTGCACTCATAGTAATGAGATATCTCATGAGATATCTTACTCGTATACTGACACAGAAAAGAAGTTAAAACAATAAAAGAGCTTGTAATGAAAAAAGTAAACAAATAACTTACCACGTCACAATTAATAAAGTAATTAGTAGTGTTTCGTGCTTTATGTTTATGTGTGCCATAAGCCACGCTATTGATTTGTTTTGTGTCATAACTTATTAATATGAACTTTTGATCAAAGCAAGCCATCTACATAGATCAGAACTAAAAGTATATGCCTATAAATGAGTATTACTAATTAAATATAAATTTCAAACTGTATTACTTATTAGAATGCATATTTTAGGTCGCAAACCCAATAATATCTCACGAACTCACGAGGTTAACGCTAAATCTATATACTAACTTAACAATGTGAAATAATCTTGAGGATAAGAAATAACAGAATTAAACTGTAATAGAATAATATAAAAATAATGTATAGAAGTAATACAAACTAACCAATAAAAATAGATACATTACATATTCTAACCATCATTGTGTGTACGTACCGTGGTAAAATTATCACTTGTTTAAGCCCATGTGTCCAAGTAAGAACTACCACCTCATGGTAAAAGTTGTACTCGACTTGACCAGCTTAGAATAGATTTAGGGTAGTCCTAAATCCATAAACTCAAGGTAAAAATGCGAAATAATCTAACGTTCTGGGGATTCATTTCTTTAGCAACGTCACGAAAACCTTGACATTTAAGTAAAGGATATCATCAATATATCTACAAGCACGACGAATGCGCAAAACTTTCTATAGTCATTTTTACTAACGTTTATAACGAATGAGAATACAAGTTCGAATAGATACATATCCCTAACTTGTAGGCTGAAATTTTCTACTATGCGTATTCTTTGAATTTCTTACAAGACACGTTGATCGAACCGTACAAATTGTGAGACAACAGTAAAGATTAAAATCAAAATCATATCTTGTTTTAGCCTCAAAGCCTTTACTGTTTTATTTGCACCAGTGGAGTTAGGTATGATAACGAGCGGATTAATACTGGTTCTTTCATAGATAATATTACAATATTTGTTTGAACGTTCTGTATTCCAGACTCTTATATACTAGCTTTGACAAATCCTTAGACATAAAGTTTCTAGCACCAACAACTCACCTGTCTATGTAAGGTGTTTTATTTAATTTGATAATTCAAATTAAAGTAGCTATTACACCATTGGATTATAAGAAATGGGATCCAGAGTCTGATAAAACTGCACAGTGTTTCTGTTTTGTTTTATTTGTATTGATATGTTTATATATTTCGATACCTAAATGCTTAAGTCTTTTTAAATGAAACTCTAGTTCTTCATAATATTGTAATATAAAATGTTTTACAGATGAAAACAAAGTTGTTAGCTACTTTGTCGTCGATAGTGATGACGTATCTGTGACGTAACGAATATAAACAATCATTAACTTTTTTTCTTATTCGAAACTTGTTCACTGTTCTTATAAGATATTGAATAATGGATTATCTAGCTTAACATTATATAACCATTCCTTAAATAAAGTTACTCTTTCTTACTTGTTTGTTTTTAATTTTGCGCAAAACTACACGAGGGCTATCTGCGCTAGCCGTTCCTAATTTAGCAGCGTAAGACTAGAGGGAAGGCAGCTAGTCATCAATTGTAGCCAACTCTTGGGCTACTCTTTTACCACATTCTAACGCCCCCACGGCTAAAAGGGCGAGCACGTTTGGTGTGACGGGGATTCGAACCCGCGACCCTCAGATTGCGAGTCGAGCACCCTAACCACCTGGCCATGCTAGGCCTCTCTTTCTTCCATCATTTCTGTAATACTTTATTGCGTGATTCAGTAATTACTTTTTTAGCTCAATTCTAATGAATTTTAGGACACTTTCGAAATGTAGGATCGTTTTATCATTAAATACCCTACTATTGCCCCTTCTGTAGGAATAGTTAATAGTAGAGTACTTGATTTTACAAGTGTTCGGTAATAATGTTTGTATAAAAGTGTTGTTGATTATAGATTCCAATTTAACAAGTTCAGTACTTCTTTTAATAAATGTAACTATAAGATAAATCTCACTTTTATGTTCATTAGCAATTGCTTTAGGTTTAACTGATAGCAAACAGTAAGTAACAACTAATTTATATTTCTCATAGAACTTGTATGATGAAACCTGTATTTATGTTGGATTCAATAAATGTAATTTTGTAACCGATAAACCTCGTAAGGTAACAACATATAAACCTCTGAGAGCTTCATTATGATAAATATCTAGGAAGTTTATTATTAAGTTATCTTTTGACTCAATATTGAATGTTTTTGTTTATTTCAGTGACTATGGGGCCGACCTGTAATCTTTTGAGAAACATTACCATAATTTCTAAATCGGGCGTTAAGTCTGTATAGGTAAACTGTAACAAGCGGTTTCGCTCAGTAGTCTTCAAAATCTTCAGTCTGGAGAGTTAAAGTGATGATTGAAGAAACATTGATATTTCTTTTTGTTAGAATATTTGTAAAAATTTTACTTTATTGAGAAAATATGAAGATCAATAAAACAAAACTAAATTAAAACGCACACACAAACACACATATATATATATACACGTTAACATAATACTCATGTATAAACACTTTTATTATTACACAAACTTACATATAGCCTATATAGATATAAAATAGCCAGGTTTTCCTGTATAATAAGCTTATAACATTGTTGCACTTGCAAATATATAAACTACTGTGCAGGTGTAATCCAGTATGACTAAACCTAACATAAGTAACAAACACATGTTATAATACGTGGTGTTTTAAACAATTTGTATTTACATCTTTCTGTAACCTACAAAGTGGTTTGGTAAACCTATCGAAGGTAATTAGAACTCGTCTTACTAAGAACATAAGGGCTTATAAAACATAGTATACAAATTTAATGAATTT
The DNA here is from genome assembly GCF_000517525.1 of Limulus polyphemus. NCBI lineage: Eukaryota > Metazoa > Arthropoda > Merostomata > Xiphosura > Limulidae > Limulus > Limulus polyphemus. The sequence continues at coordinate 340,897 of NW_013665947.1, read as the reverse complement.
CTCGTGGTAAAGATGTTTTCTGTCATAAATCCAATATATTTTCAAAATGTCTGGCCGTCTTAAGAACTCTCGGTCAATCTAAAATATTACGCATAACAATAATGAAAAGATAGATATTTTATGATTATTTATAGTTAAATAAATAAAATTGAGGTTGAACACCTTTAGGTATTTTTTGGGCTTGTCTCCACTGAATTGAAATGTTAGTCTCATGATTCACTACTTCATATTGGATTATAAAGGTTAGCGGCTGCCGCAGATAGAGAGTTAAGAGACCTGGAGAAAAGGATCTTATGAAACTTTGAAGAGGAATGATTGTTGAATGAAGCTTCAATGGTATGAACGTTCAGACCATTTAATCATACCCAAAATTAATGTGTATAATTTTTATAGACGTTATAATGTGGAGTATCAGACTAGCTGTCAAAAACTAATTAACTTCTCCATCTAAGGGTATTGTTAAGATTTGTTATGAAATTAAATTTAACATTTGACATTAAATTCCTCACTCAGGATTTTGATCAGAAGATACCAGAATAACCTCAGTGCGCAGAGAAGTTTCATGCTGCTAGATACCTTGGATGAGATGAAGCTTCTAAGCCACCTGTCATAGCTGTGCTTACAGGGATTCGTCTTTAATGTTGTAACTGCAGTAAAGAACAATGAATCATGTGGTTCGATTAATCTAGGTACTAATTTTTTACTTCAGAGGAATGGGTCTGGATTTAAAGAATCCTTGGATATGACTCTTTCCAACCACGAAAAATTGAGGAGGTTTTATCTTGGCATGAGTCTGTTTTTTTAAAAACTTAAACTTACTATATTGATAATAGTTAAGGAAGTTGTGAATGTTTCGTTGTATTGTAATATTCTATTTGGAAAAATCCACAAATTTTACAGCATGTTCATGCTCACCCATACTGCTTATCATGTCCAGCAACGGTTTGAGATAAATAACGTCCAGAATCTGCCTATGATAAACCAAACCTCAACATAAATTCAAATGAACTGCCCTGGAAGTTTTTGCAATGTGTCCTAAGGAACAGACCGTAAAACCTCACAACCACTAAAGGCGCTTTGCGAAAGGAGTGGCGGCCTCATACACCATGAATGTATCAACGATTTGTGACAAGTTAATAAGAGATTCAAGGCTGTAATTAATATTACAGGTAAATCCACTTTCTTCTTATATATTCCAGCAAGGTAACATAATACTCCTGTATTCAATGTAAGTTGTTCCATTGTTTCTGGTAATATAGTGTATGCATGAATACATCAGTAGCAATATAGATATAGCACATATATCCATATATGTATACCTTAATATACACAGTAAAAAGTTACTAGTTTTAAGCTAGTTCGTCATAATATTTAACTGGAATATATAACAGATATATATCCACTATAACATATACATATATTATCACAATTTCATGTCCATATGCACAATTACATACACATGCATAAAACCTACGTGTGAGTGTATATGTATGTATGTATGTATG
>NW_013665947.1:323169-338797 GCF_000517525.1 Limulus polyphemus | reverse complement strand
GGGGGGGGGGGATGTAGATGCAAACAAAAATGTGTAAGACAGAACCATTCTGTGACTCAGCGTTTGGCCACCAGAGGCTTGTCAGTAATGTTAACTGGTATATGATTCTGGTGTTGTAGCAATGTCAAGTAACTTTTTGCCATACAGCAAAATTAGTTCAATGTTTTCTGAAAGTATAATCTCTGCTAATCTTAAAACGTGTCCTCCTGATGTGAGTACTGAAGAAAATCAAGCATCTAGCCTATTTATACCTGTTAAAACGTGTCCTCCTGATGTATGTATTGAAGAAACGCAGGCATCCAGCCTCTTTATACCTGTTAAATCGTGCCTTCCTGATGTGAGTACTGAATAAATACAGGCATTCAGCATCTATATACCTGAACAACGATTGATGAACAAAGAGTACGTCACGGAGTGTTTCTGTTAGAAACATTTTTTCCTTTACATATTATTCTCCAAGTACCTCAAATGTTCACAATACCCGGAGAATTTGTGTGACTTATGAATCACTTTCTATACATGCTATGAGCCCAATAGGTCTTAAACTTAAAAACCAATGTATATAAACCTAGTATATATATGCATGTACATATGCATATATATATATATTTCCAGCACTGTAGATAACGATCGTTGAAATAAATGCTATATGAGTCATTTGTTATTAATACCATTATTTTTATGATATTATCATAGTACCTGCTGAGACAAGACCATTAAATGCAATTTGTACAACAATAACGGATACCTTTACTCCATTAATAAAACATATTTTCTTCTAATTTGCAAGTACAAAGTGTGTTTCGAATTTCTGCTTCTGCTGAACGAATTAATTGTACACTGACACAAAAATCCCTTTGAACCATAAATCCACCAGACGAATCATTTTTAGTTTATCCTTGCTGACAGATATGAATCCGAAAAGCATGAATACCAAAAAGTCAAATAAAAACAATAGGCATTCTAAGCAAACAAATAAAAATATAATAAAACCGCATCAACAAACTACGTTAAATGTCAAAAAATGGAAATACAGTATGCAAATTATGAACGTTTAGAACCAAGAAAATATTCTGTTTCATGGTAAAGATATTACGTTTTATAAATATTCATGATCTTTTCTGATATCTCCATACAAGTGTAGAAACAATATTCTCAATTTGTTTGTTAATATTCGTAGTTTAATATCTGGTGTTTTTTATTCCCTCTAAACAGAAAGATTAATGATTAACTATGTTTCCTTTATTCTTGCAAACTTACATTTTCTTTAAAATCATAAATAATATTCAACGTTAAACTAGTACACAGTTAAAAATATTTTATTTAGGCCTATCTATGGCGTTCAAAAAGTTGACGACTCTACATGTTTCGACGTTACAACGTCATCCTTGTCCGGATTGTTTAAAGCACAAACTATTTGTCTTATACTTTGTCCAAAAGCTTCACACAACAGGCGTAGATATTTTAAAATGAGCAGCCACTTGTCTTATGTCGCACTGGCTTCCAACATTTGAATATCTAAGACAAAATTACTTTAATTCGAAATCATCTACCGCCACTAATATGTAAAACTGTCATCAAAAGTACAAAAATACTATCCACTGTTGAAACAGTCACCAAAACGTTAAATCCACAAATAATTATATCTGATTGGTTTGTAGCCGTTTCTAATTTAACATTGAAAGACTAGATGGGCGACAGCTAGTCATCACCACCCACCACCAACTCTTGGGCTACTCTTTCACCAAAGAATAGTGGGATTAACTGTCACATTATAACGCTTACATGGCTGAAAGGGCGAGCATGTTCAGTGACAGGGATTCGAGCCTGCCACCCGCAGATTGGGATTCGACCACCCTAACTACCAGGCCAATTAAATTTATATATGACATGATGTAATTGCCTTTCCAACCGTAGATTCACATAAGGCACCTGAAACTTGCAAATAACCAATACTTTTTTAATTTCATTTAGATATCATCTTCCACATTGCATTAAGTGTTTGCCACTTTAATTATTTATTTCTGTTTTGTGTTGTGCATAGCGTCATTTTTATAATGAGGTACAGGAAAGTTATTCAATTTATTTTACTACATATAATTCTGGTCAGATTGTAATATTTTGACAAATGAGAACGGAAATGAAAACGATAGCAGGCATCGTTTAATTAAGTCTGGATATTCCAGCAATAAAGAAAAGAAGCGTATGACGTTTGATTAAATGAATGATTGTAAAAAAAATAATACATTCTAACAAAGCACCAGTGGATAAATACAAAAAAAATATTTCATAAATATATATTTAAAAAAAACTTCAAAAAAGTACCTCATTCTGAGAAAATTATATGGTACTTAAAACATTAGAAAAATTATTCTATAAAGGGTAAAAATACTACAATAAAAAAACATCATTTTGGAAAATATTTAAGCTCAATGACTGAATAATTAGTTTTAAAAGTCCATAAAATAGAAATTACATTTTTCAATGGTTCACATAGCATGTTCTTTCTTGAAATATTTTGCTTGCACACATGCAATGCTTGACGTATTTTCTGAGTGAATGAGCTATTTATGCTTCGTTCACGGTAGATAATCGAACCTCAGATTTTAGCAGTGTATGTTCGTGCTTACCACTGCCCTACCTGGGGAATTATTCTAAAAAAATTCTCTTTGTTTCTAACCACAAAGCTATACACAATGTTTATCTGCCCTGGGTCAACTGCGATATCGAACCCCAATTTTCAATGTTATAAGCCTTCGAGCTTACTGTTGAATTTGCCCGGCATGGCCAAGTGATTAGGGCGATCGACTTGCAGTCTGATGTTCGCGGGTTTGAATCCCCATCTTACCAAACATATTCGCCCTTTCGCCGTGGGGGCGTTATAATGTGGCGGTCAATCCCACTATTCATTGGTAAAAGAGTAGCTCAATTGTTGGCTGTGGGTGGTGATGACTAGCTGCCTTTCCTCTAGTCTTTCATTGCTAAATTAGGGACGGCTAGCACAGATAGCCCTCGTGTAGCTTTGCGCGAACTTCAAAACAATACTGCCGAATCACGGGGAATGGCATATAATAATATTAAGAAAATATTTTGGCATAGATCTTTAAAAAGTAATTAGCGATATTCAGCACGTTGATAGTTAATTCTCTTAGTGTTTTTTTCTCTATTATTTTGGATTGCCTTGGCTTTATTTAGAAAAGTTTATATATAGTTATTATAGTTGTCAGAAAGCTATTCCAAATAACTAATTTGTATGCTCTATATTTGCACTTTCTACCTTCAAAGTACTTGTAACTTAGCATCAACATGATCTTTCTTTATGTTTGTATTTTTGCAGATTTTTTTAACTTTTCGCTATTACAGATAGTAGCGTAAATGTTCAAGAAAGAGATACGAGCCGGTAGAGTTTAATGGATTACAGGAAAATCGTTAAAACACTAAAAATAGATGTGTGTTCTGCCAACATCTACACAAGCCGACAAACTTGCTGTTGAGAGGGCAAATCGATTAATATTTGAATGACACACACAAGAGTGGTGTTGATGTTGCATTCGACACAGCTAGGAGAGACAGGAACTTGAGATACCCTTATGCTTCCTACACTAATATATCCACTCCTTCAGGAGTTCCGTGAAATTAATCAACTCGAAACTACGTCTATTCCATTATTACGCCTCATAACTCTTCTACCTTTATAGGATGAGACCGGTCCGTACACAGTGATATCAGTGCAAAGTAATTCGTTCTACAAACCTTCTGGTGGTCCATTAAGTCTTGATAGCCCTGTCTCTCCACACTCTGACTCTCAGTAGACTTGGAGCTGTAAACGACATAATCATGTTGGAAATATACTTTATAGCAACCAGCTCCTAGCCAATGGCCTTATGTATACTTGTAATGGGTTGCATGGAATATTGGACTGAAAAATTAATCATCCGGATTTGAAGAGTGATTTCATATGGATATTAAACAGTTGATATAAGCGATACTAACTCGAAGTGAGTAATATATTTAGACGGTATTCCAATCATTGTAAACAATCTTGTTTATCTCATTTTATGTGACTTAAAACAAGGTACATTCTCTCTATATATAAATTAATCCTTGTATTGATAACTGTTTTATCAAAATTGACACTTACAAAACAGAAGTAGTTCTCAAACTTTTCAGGCTCGTGTACCATATTTTTTGAAATGCAAACACAGGCGTAGTTTTAACAAAACGAAAAAGATATAGTAGCGAATTATTATTTTTAATAATACCCATTAACGCGAATGATGTGATTTTGTTCTGTGAAGAATATGTGATGCAATATTTGTCAACTTGAATGGAGAAAACATTGGCGAATCTAAGCAGGCAGAGGGCGAGCTCTGCCTGCGAGGCTTAGAGTGAAGAGAGTAGTATATAGATGTAAATGGGATGTTCAGATTGGAATCAACACAGGCGGAGGGCGAGCTCTGCCTGCGAGTCTTAGAGTGAAGAGAGTTGTATATAGATGTAAATGGGATATTCAGATTGGACTTATTACAAATTTTATAATTTTTATTATATAAATTAAACTAATTGTGCATGGAAGAAAAATATTTCTATATAAATGCAAAATATCAACAGATAATTAATTTTCTTTTAACAAGTAAACTCTGACACAACGGCAGAATATGATTATTTTGGTAGACGGTAGGGTATCCCATCAGATTCAAAAATCCGTAACCCTAAGAATGATGTACATAGCTGTATAGAGCAAAATCCAGAAATCGTCTTGCCTTGCTGGGTTTTTTTTTATCCGAGTAGTTAATGTCCTAAAACAATGTCATGACCATCATCTGAATTAGAGTAGAACAATCTCCCAACTCAACTAACAAAATCGACCATAACTTTGGATGTTATCCAGTTATAGATCAGTATACGCCCCTGGATTACTCATCAAATAATGAACATTCATGTAGAATTTCAGAATAAAAAAGACTAAATGCCGAAACGTGGTTCTTATAAAGTGCCCTGCCATTTTTTCTGCAGTTGAGTCAGAAATTGCTTGTTAATGTATCTTGAATTATTGGCAGTTTTCATTTTGTAAACCAAACTCGACAGAAATTCCAATATGTTTTGTTTGTTTTTGTTGAATTCTATACAAAACTACTCGAATGTTATCAAATTATTATATAAATTAAACTAATTAAATTAAACGCTCGTCGTTCCTAACTTAGAAGTGATAAACTGGAGGAAAGGCATCTAGTCAGCACTACCCATCGCCAACTCTGGGACTAATGTTTGCCAATGAAAAGTAGGATTGACCACCACCCCCACGGTTAAAAGGGGGAGAATTTTGGGTGACGAGATTTGAACCCGCAACCTGCAGATTGCGAGTCAAGCGATCGCCCTAGCAAACAGGTCATGCCAGGCCTGAATTGTTAATAGCTTCGACGTTATTTTCCTTTTTCTTTTATGTAAGCGGAATGATAAAGTTGTCAAAAGTAGTTGTGGAATTAATACAGAGAAAACATATTTCCATGTAAGAATATACAAAATAAAATTGTTTTTATAACAGCGCTTTCAATTAATTCTGTTTATATGTATTAACAAACGCTCATTGAATATAACCCTAGAAATACCACATGGAATTCAATTAATTCTGTTTATATGTATTAACAAACGCTCATTGAATATAACCCTAGAAATAACACATGGAATTTCTCTCAAACGTAGTGTTATTTTTTTTTCAATATAAATATATTAATAAGATGTTTGAATATTGAGATATTTAAAGATAGATTTCATTTAACTGTACCTTGAAAGTTCAATTCAGTTTTTCAACCTTCTTTTGGTACATTTTCTTACATTCTAAAGCTACGTAATTTGATATTACTACAATATTTTTTATGCCTCCCTAGATGGTTAATAGTTCTACTGCATAAAGTTGGTTTCATGTGAACAATTCAAGTTCCAAGAACTGACGTATATGTGATATTTGAGTGTGGTTACTGTACGTACATACAATTTCGCTCAGTTTTTTTTTATCCTAAGCATAATTTGTTCAATATACTAAACAAACAGGTACTTAAGAATGCGAAATATATTAGTTTTAAATCTTTCACGTTATTCACACTTAGAAGATAAGAGATACGTACTAGTAGTCATATAACATCATATTACCAGCCGAAAGTTCTGCACATAGTCATATTCCTAGTTGTAATTGGATGTAGAATTTTCACGCAAGACTACAGAAGGACTGCATTTGCGTAATAGTTACTAATTGTGAGCTGATAGACCAATTGGAAGGCAGCTGTTCAGCAACCACAACCGCTAATATTGGGAAACTTTTGTATGACCCAATACTGACAATCATTTTTACAGTGGCCCCACAGTCCCAAAGTGCGAAGTGGTTTTAAGCGGCAAGGGGCCACGAGTCATGAATTATCGGATTCATTTTCCTGGCACGACAACTACTAGCCCACGTTTAGCCAAATTACTAGTCCTCATGAGATATTTTAATTTATAAAAAGATTCTACGCTGCTTCAAGCCTAAACAAAGTATCTAACATAGCGAGAAGAATATTGATTCATATAGTATAAAAGATTAGTGTGAGGGATATTTTTTTAAGTTTTATTACACTATTCTCTTACAGTTAATAATAATATCATACCAAACCTACTTATGAGAACCTAGTATTAACATAGTATAAGGCTGTTGTGTTATACCGTTTAAGAGTAGTAAAACTAAGCGTAATAGAACATTACGTAATTAGAACATAGTAAATCCTACTACTATCCAATAATTAGTAAGATTGTGAAGAATATGTGATTTCACCTTTCTAATATCACAATATTAACTCATAAGTGAAGACATCATGAAATAGCTTTAATCAGAGTATCAAAAATTGTTATTCAGGCAAGCTTACATAAAATAGATGTAAAATATTGAGGAAACGTTGAAATTCTTTTGAAATATAATAACAAAGTTGAACTCATACACTTGTACAATGAAATCATTTTAACAGTTGGTTGTTGACGATACTTCTTTCTCATTCTCTATATATATAACTGTTTCTTTCTTTGAAGTAAGCACAAAGTTACACAATGGGCTATCTGTGCTCTGCCTATCACGGGTATTGAAACCCAGTTTATAGTGTTGTAAATCCGGAGACATACCGCTGTGCCACTGGGGTGCGCGTGTGTGTGTATATATATATATTATATATATATATATGTGTGTGTGTGTGTGTGTTGTGTGTGTGTTAAAAAATGTAAGCATGTAAAAATAGTTTTTACACCTACCTTTTGTTCACAACAATATATTCTAAGAAGTTAGATGACCATGAACGGTTGGAAATACTTAGTTGTATCATTCAATATTTATTGTAAGTTTACTCCTCATTCACTTGAGTTCATTATGCTTCCAGCAATATAGATCTTATTATTTCTATTCATCCTTTACAGAAGTCTGCTAAAATATTCAAAGAAGTGAGCACTCCTTCTTGACTTAAGATCATAAGAGTATTTAAACGGGAAGCGTTTGAAATGTCTACACAGATGCTTTCTAATTTCATTTATTTGTCTCGTTTATGTAATATCACTGCTCCCAGTGGCAGCGGTATGTCTACGGGCGTACAACATTAGAAACCGGGTTTAGATACTCTTAGTTGACAGAACACAGATAGGCCATTGCGTAGCTCTCTGCTTAACTTCAAACAAACAAACAAAATATTACTAAAAATGAAAGTGTTTCTAAATTATAAGACTTATAACCTCAAACAGTGTTTTGATTTCAAAAGAGTAGAAAACTGCGTACAAAAGTAAGTCCTCTACTATGATATTTTTCACACCAAGCTAATATTATATAATCATCGACATACTAATTTCCTTTGATATTTTTATAGGTTTATATAATATCATCAACAAAGATAATGTTTTCTATGCATTTAAGTATCAAGATGACATTTGTTTTCCCACTATTTACCTTCCAATAAACATTTTGAATGTGTAATAATTCCTGCTATAAGGATCCATTCAAATATTTAATTTCTAATCAAATAAAAGAACAACGTAATATCATCAGTCTATTACATTCAAGAAAAAGAGCTGTACTCGCCATGTAACATCTAAATTTGAATACATTTTGAGGAAGCAACTCGATAGAAATTAGAAAAAATTATAAAGAATACTTGCTACTAGAAACTGTTTATGACATCTAATCGGTTATCAATTTAAGGAAATTCCAAATTACCAAATTTTGAACTCTGTCTTCACTATTTTCTTCATAGGCTCCCAATCATTTTATAAAACAGTATTGTATTTACCACAGTATGTTTTGATTAAAAAGAAAGTTTAGCATGAGAGTTTTTTCTATGGCCATTAAAGAATAGGTATGTATTGACCATATACTCTACCCTTATATATCTAATTTCTACCAAATTTATCATAAAACACATTTACTTCCACACCTTTTAGTTTTATCATTTTACATCTATGACCAATACATTAAGGATGTCAGATATCTTTTTTTGAGATATCAATTTTCTCTATCTTTTCAATTATCTGTTAGGCCTTGGTAACCATCAAAATTAGTCAGTTTGACTCCATGATCCAATGTTCACATGAGATGATGAAGCTATTGCTGATTGCAGCTTTTAGAGCATTCAATACTTCATAATTCAGTCATTTTTGTTGGAAAATTTCAAAGAATCTGTTAAAAGATAGCTGGTTGTAAACTATAAGAGAAGCAAGCCTAAATCCAGAATGCTTAGTTTCATGTGTGGCATTACAAAATATGTTTAGTCTTGTCTAACATTTCAAGTAATATCATTAGTATATTTCCATTTAAAAAGCTTAAACATTCATCATCTGTCACAGTTTGTGTTGGTTAGAGTGTACTTACTTAACAATAAAAAAGCACACCTCATCATTAAATAGCGGGACCTCCTGTTATTGTGAGATTAACATATTAGAATGTTATATATTTACCGTTTTAAACTTCAAAGAAATCACAAATGACTATATTCGTATTTAAATTCATTGTCAGGTTATCTCTTATCATCTATGTGTAAATCGTAACGATAACAAAGAAGATATTATCAGTTGTTTAAGGTATAAAAATAAATGAAATAAAGGCTATAACTAGAAATTACGCCGGATTATAGAAGTAGCGTTAATGAATCTGATTTTTTTTTCTCTTTATCATAGTTGTAATGGAAATGTTTTTTGTTTTTTGTAGTCTAAACATATTTTACCTTCGATTTGTAATGATAAAAGGCAAAACTATATGTCTAATTTTATTTGTTTAATGAGGCTTAACTACACTCAGAAACGTAAGGAAGTTTTTTTTGTTAGATAGATTGATATAGCTAATATAATATCTAAATTGCTTTAGAACTTTCATAAAAAGTTTTCTTTGTCATATCTCTTAGTCAATTAGTTTCAAAATTTCCTTGTTATGTAGCTTATATTAAACACGCAACTGTATCAGTGAATCGATAGTTACTATTTAATACACATCAGTTTTCTCAGTGGCGGTAATACAAACAAGGGTAAAAAAGACAACGGAAAAAACATGGAAAAATTCAATCGGAAAAAGACAAAGAAAATTACACAAAAGGTATAAAAAGTGAAAAAATATATATATATGTTCAAAGCAAACAAATTATAAGAAAGGATACACAGTACAGTGTGGTTTAATAGCAAGCGTTGAACAACAATGGGAGGCCTATAGGAGAAGTCAATAATGGGAAGCCATTGATTAGAAAACTGTATTAATAACTGTTTAATTATTAACTCAGTTGGATTACATGGTTTCCATGACTGGCTTAGGCTTGGCTTAGCTGTTATTGATACTGTTTTCCAAAATACTTTTTTTTACTTGTTTGTGAAATTTTCTTTGACTTTTGTACCTTTGTATTTTTTTCCGGTTGACTTTTTTCCATTGTCTATTTTACTATTGTCTTTATTATCTAGATTTCAGTTTCCTATGATATGAAAATGCTTTTTTAATCACTGTTACCATGCATTCGTTTTCATACTTTCCTAGTTTAAATTATAAACTTATCTGTTTCTAGGTAGATGTTTTGAATATAGAAGTGTTTAAACTTTAAAAGATAGACTACATTTTCTCCGGATTTTCTACCACAGTGAAATTCACAAACTAAAAATTGCTCATTACACAAATATTCTAAAATAACAATGCTTATGAAGAAGCTAAGTGCAGCAAGTTTGACTTGTCTGTAATGATAATTATGTTTTAGATAATTATTGTAGTAGGTTGACGATAAGTAACTTAAATCAGTTTAGCTTTTACATAAAAAAATAATAACTTGAAACTTGTATCATAATCGATTCATAAACGTAGACATCGCCACTGCTTTATGGATGTTTCTATTCATACTGGCCAACATTAAATTACATCCGGTGAAATGTTTACTTTTGATTCTCTATTTCAAAAGACTATGAGTAGAAAGCTTATATGTTTTGGCTATTGTACTAACATTTCCATACCAGGAACTTTAACTTTGTACAGTATTAAAAGCCCTTCCTGGCATGTCCTAATACAACAAGTACACTACGCAGCAATTGAAACACAATCACGCTTATTTTAATTTTTAAAAATATGTATACATCATTGTATAAAAGTTAATGACATTTTCTTCAGTTACCCTAACAGAAGAAATACAATGACTTACCAAAAAATAATTGGTATTTTACAACTTAAAGTCTTTTGATCAGTTTAACTAATCTTAGTTAAATGTTATATGCCAGTTCTAGTTAGGGATACTTAAAGGCTCTTGCTATATGCAAAGCTGATAAATTTGTTCATAATCTGAGTTTTTCTTCATTTTCAGTAGATTCAGTGATGTAAAATAAAATGTTGTTCATACCCTAGAATCTCACTGAAGTTGTAATTAGGAAACATTATTTTCTATTAACTATCTAAATTGTATTGCTCATATTTTCAATTTCCCTAAAATTAGAATTAAAAACCAATCATCACAATGAATTCAACTTAACAGTTTTCTCGTATTAATCTAAATTATTTGGTGGTCAGCAGGTTTCTGTCCTTTAAGACCAGAATAAAATGCGCTTGTGGTCCATATTAAATATTTACTAATAGATAAGGCGGTATGATACAGAGCGATAACAATGGCGCCAACAAGGGAATACTTCCCAGCGCCGTTTTCATTAAGTATATGAGCCTTAGTTTGACAGTTCGTTAACGTAAAGTATTAGCATGTTTGACATAATGCAAAGTATGTGTTCTAGGTGTTTCTTTTAACTTTATATTTTACAATTGCGTATCAATGTATTTTAGTATCTATTTATAAGTAAAAGTATCAGTGTTTACTAACGAAAAGACTGACAGGAGCATTAATACATGTTTTATCGTTTATATGCATTTTATAACATATTATTTTACATAATACTAGCTTGTAGCTTCAACTTTGGCAAATTATGTATAATACATTCGATTCATGGATGTGACTAAAATGTACATCACAATGATTTAACAAAATGAGAACATTTTCGCGTGCATAAAGTTATAGCTTTTTGATATGGTAACAACCAGCATGGAATTTGTTTTTAATTTTTAGAAAAAAAGGCATAAATAATAGAGAAAAACATTCAAGAAAGTTTATATTCGGAAAACTATATACGTTTAATATATATATATATATATATTCAGTGAATCTTAGCGCAAGTATTGAAGCTGAGTTAACGTGTTCTTTTTTCATTAATCCATCATATTAAGACATCATTGTATGTCATTTTTTCATTATCAAAAGAAAGATTGAGAAAAGGAAATGGAATATGATTTGTATATATAAAAGGTAAAAAAACATGGGAAATAACACGGTATACCAACTTATTACATGGGAAATAACACGGTATACCAACTTATTACATGGGAAATAACACGGTATACCAACTTATTAATTTCCCCTTTATCTATATCTGTCTTTTGTAACGTCGATTATTTTCAACGTAAAATCAAATAAAAAAGGAATAAATAGACAAAGACATAAAGATTTAACAAAACCAAGTAAATGTTAAGAAGCATGTAGGTAAATGTAATATGAGACTTGTTTCTCTCAATGACGCCCCCCTCCCCAATAGCACAGTGGTATGTCTGCGGACTTACACCGCTAGAAACCGGGTTTCGATACACGTGGTGGGCAGAGCACAGATAGCCCATTGTGTAGCTTAATTCAAAACAAGCTTCTCTCAATGAGTTGATATATATTATAACATTCACCATAAATTTAAGAGGTATCTAATAGGTAGAGAATTGACTAAATCTTTAGACAACTGAAATAATAGTGTCATTTCTTAATTTTCTATTATGGTTTGTACTTTTTTTAAACTTCATATATTGAGTAACTAAATTATTTAATATTAAGCCTTTTTTTCCGTTCTAAATGGCACATTTCCTTTCACTTTTATACGTTGAACTAATTCATTGTTTTTCCGTGTGATTTTTTTTTATCCTTGTGATGCGTTGATTTTTTTTCTCTAGGTATGTAAAAAATATACCTTGCATTGATAGATACAATGAAATCATAATATTCGTCTTTCCTTCATTTAAGTTAAATCCAATTTTCAGTTTATATTCGTTGTTCGATTAATTCTAGTGACTGGTTTCTAAATACTGTATTCAGTACAATTAAAAAGTGAATTTTTCATCATTTAGTGTGACATGTAATTTTCAAATCTGTTAATATATACTGAGTTTTTCATCGACTTTATTACATTGTTTTCGAATACTTTGGTCATCTCATTTACACTGTATCAATTATATTTTATTGAAGTACAAGCTAGATTAATTCAGTTTAAGAGAAAAAGTTTAATATCATGCAATTAAACATTTTAATGTTCCGTAATTCGATTGGCTAATTGACCATAATTGGAAAACAGGGGAGAGTAGCTACCGTTGTTATACTCGAACTTTTGCTGACTGCTGTTATTTTTAAGCGATCTGCCTTTCTCTAATAATTAAGACCAGCCAGCCAGAATTATTATCTGTAGAATGGATGCTCTAATGAAGAACTCTTTCCTGCAGGATTCAGAAACTGGAGACCACTATGATGTCACTTAGTAGATATATTAGGGAATTATTAAAAGCCATCACTCTAATTTCTATTTTGATCCTATATGCACATCAATTATCATATTTGACGTGTTTTTTACGTTCCATAGAAAAGGTGCGTGTATCATCTATCTCCCCTCAATAACTACAATAATTAAACATGTAGCACTAATGTATAATATTACTTATTGATTTGATACTACATGCTTCCTTAGGTCGTGGGTTACATACTATAACGTCATGTTACAAAGTTCAGTATATCAACATAGTTGCAGCTAGTAATGACATTGCTACAATATAATTACAGTCTATTGTCAGCGATGACAATGGCGTGACTATAGTAGAAAAGTCTGCAAAATACCAAGAATAAAATGCAAAGCCAAGAACTCTATACCCTTATTTCTTGGATATGGTCTGTCTCCAATTTTCACAACTGTTACCTAGCATGATTTATTTTTATTCCATCACATCCTACTGTATGTCAGAGAACTCAGCCCCTATGCATATAAGAGCTCACCTTTGAACTTGAGCACTTTGTACCAATTAAAGAATTTTCAGAGACTTTTACTGAGAACTATAAATGTATTTTCAGAGATCAGAGAGTGAGCATTGTCCACATAACCAAGCAATGTTCACATGGCAATCAAATTCCACACTAAGTTAATAAGCCTGTTGGCATATTACACAGGCTGAATAACTTGAAAAAGAAATGAAACAAACTTTCATGTGTGATAGAGATGTTCGTTAGCTCAGTGATTCTCAACCTCAGGACCCATTAAGTATCTTCAATCTAAACAACAACAAAAAAAACATGTGTCTGACTAAATACTTACTATATGAATACATAAACCATTATCTATTATTGGAGTCTTTTCGCGACCCATTCACACATCTTCACAGATCTTGGGTTGAGAAACTCTCCTTTAAATGACTTATATCGTCCAATTCAACCTGCCACTAGACTGACACCAGCTAAAGCACTATGAACCACCAAGACTGTATGTCAATAGTTTTTTTTTAGATTCATTTTCATATGCCTGTGAAGAATTTTGGCATTCACTCTTTATTCGTGAATACTACTGGCTACAATTATGTGTTTGTGATTATATTTTATCTGCTCCTTCAGTAATATATTTATCTCTTTGTTAACCGGGCTTGTAGTACACCATGAGAGCTTCCTAATAAAACACATATCATGAAAGTCAATACAGTATCATTTTAATATTGTCTAACCCAGATTTGGATGTGGCTCATCACAAATGTCGGTAAAAAACGATGGAAACCTTTAGATCATGACCTTTATGGTGCCAGTAATCAAATAATTCTGACAGAATTCCGTTCGGTGCCATAAGTGATTTGGGAATTTAATGGAATCTCATGAATTCATTGCATTTATAGAACGCCAGTAATAATACCAGTTTTTGTGAATTCTCTCTTTTATGCACTAAGCCAACCATAATTCATTCCTCATGATATATCCAGATATTTCTAAATATAATCATACACAATTACACGTGTGTTTTTTTGCGCTTGACTTTATGAGAAAACAAGCCTGCGCTGTACCAAACTTGGACAGTAACAAAGTACTACGAATAAGTTAAAAATACATAAACATTTTGACACTATTCAGAAGAACACGTGGCCTGGGCATTCAAAGAAAGTAACAATTCACATTATAAACGTGCCCATGTTGTCTCCATTGTTCCCCTGTCTGTGATGACTGTCAGAGAGAATCCTGCTCAAAGAGGCAAATCACAACTTCACCTAACGATCATCATCACTCTGAAGCATGTCTGTTTCAAGTTTGCCATTTTCAGAACCAAGGTGAGTAGTAATAACTACTTTAACTTGCTTAGAGATGGCATCAATGGAGAACTTTGTTGGAGTTTGCTTTCTTATCACTTACATCTTCTCTCCATCACCAAGAAGAAAATTCATGTCCAATAATGTCAGTGTACGTTAGCTAATAGTGTCTTTTACACAACAATATTGGAGAGAATTCTAGCACCCACAGCATCAATCAGGAAATGTATCTAAATTGAGAATGGGAAAGAAATGAAGATACTCAGGTAACCTTAATTTTCAATTCTCATATAAAACTGTTTACAAATTATCAATCTGTGATCCTACATATATACAGTTGGTCTAAATTTGGCGATGAAAATAACCGAATTTTGAAGATATAGTAAAAATGGTCAAGTTTGGACTGTTTTACAGATAACCTAAGTTTAAAACGAATTTTAAAGTTACAGAAATAGAGCTTTAGAAGAGTATGTTTGATAGTCAAAGAATATAACAAATTATAATAGTTATTACTCGTTCCTAAGTGGTAGACGCACTAACATTGTAAGCAAGAAAAGTTATCAGTGAAGAATTGTAACAAATCTACAAAAGGTTTGATACAAATTTGTTTCTTGTACAAAGTTTGTGAACTTGAAACATGTGGTATATGAATCTAAGTTTCAAGTGGACAGCAACTGCCTGTTGTAGAAACCTATAAGTGTAGAGGACGACGTTTCGAAAGGCTTCCGCCCTTTGTCCTCAGGAGGCGGGAGACCTTAG
>NW_013665947.1:292557-322228 GCF_000517525.1 Limulus polyphemus | reverse complement strand
CAAAGTAATAATATTTGCTGATTTATTATTTTTGCACGTTGTTAATATTTTTTATCCATTTTGAGAAATTAATGTTTTACTTGGTTTATATTTACTTATAGAATAAAATAAAAAGGTTAAATAGATGTAACACGAAAAAAGATGTTCATCCTTTTGACACAATCATGAACTATGCCCGAGGCCTATAACTTCACCTTTTATACGAGGTTCTCTTGATCTTCATACAAAATTTAAAATAAAACATTATTTAATTTTTGTCAAGTATGTCCCATACTTTTGAAGTTAGATTAAATGCATAAGTCGCGATCAAAAATACATATCTATCTATCTATACACATCTGAATATTAAATTTGACGATAATGTATCAGCTGCGAAAGAAGTAAAAGTTATAACGAAAAGAAATTAGTGAAAAAATATGTATTCGAACATAGTGTTATACTGTAACATTGTCTAATATATTTTCCTCAGAAAGCAGGGGACGTAGAAGTAATAGTCGGAGAGAGAGTGTGATACATTACTTATTGAACAATCTTTCCCCCTTCAAGATTCAGGTAAACCCAATACAACTGAAAAGAACAAAAAGAGAGTCTAAATTGAGGCCTTTTTGGACTCAGTATGCTTCAAGACTTAACTGAAAATCATTATTTATGGTAAATATTAAGAATGGTAGCAATCTAAGTAACGTTCAAGTAGAAGATCGCTGAAACATCCCCTTTTACATTTTTTTTAAGGATAAAATTCAGTAAACAATAAATCAGACAAATAATTAAATGTGAGCTGTTCCACACATCTAATATATAAAGATGTAGTCTCTATGAATATTTTCACTGGTGAAACCATTAAGTTTCGTTCCCTGGTATTAAACAGTAGTACTGTTATTCAGAAACAATTGCTGTAAATTGCATGTATTCACCGTCTTGTCTTTGTTATCGTAAAATAGCTCCATTTCTGTCGACTGACAGGGAAAATACAAAGAGAATAGAGAAAACCTGGTCATTAGAAATAGAAAATATCATTTTGGACAAATATGTTTAGTTGTGAAATATATAACTAAGTGTAATGGTGAAATCTTGATAGTACACCTCACATTAGCTGCTTTAGAAAGTCTTATTACAAGGTCACCTAAATTAATATTATCAGTAGTTTAACAAAAAAGTACTGTGAGCAATTAATTTTTACAATCGAATTAATACTTTTAAAATATACGTTTACAATGTGAAAGCCAAAATTTTAGGGAAACATTTTTTTTATAGGTTTTATCACGATTTACTATAAAACTACTGAAAGGTCACAACTACAGAAATCTTTGCACCTGTCCCTTCTTAAAGCTGCTTATTGGATTATAACAATATTTTGTAAAGGTCAACATAAAAGTGATTGAAGAAGGCGAGTGTAACACTATAACGTGCTTTCGAAAATACAGCTGTAACATCGTGTTTTTTTTTTCAACTCTTAAGTATTGTATCCTTACTATAGAAACAGATGTAATGTACTTTAGTACGTGTGAAGCCTAGGATTTCGTGAGCGTGCACCGTGATGTATGTATTACTCACATTTTATATAATTATTATTGCTCTTATATGGTTTGAGCTTACTATTAAAATGGTAATAAGAATATTATGATTTCATATTTGTCACATGACTGTTGGGAGAAAGGTCGTACAGGATCCATTGGCTCATATTGTGTGTCAGCATTCCAGTTACGTAAGAATAAGAACTTTTTTCTTGGAAATCTCTCCTCATTTAGAATGAAACTGTTACCATGCAAGACGGTATAATATTATTGAGTGCTCTTCTTTATTCATGCTCACATTGACCCTACCGAGAGTTACCATGCAAGACAGTATTAAATGATTCAGTGCTCTACTCTATTCATGCCTACATTAACTCTGCTGAGAGTTACCATGCAAGACAGTATAATGACAGTTTTCCACGCTGATTTTTCCAAGCCCGTTCCCTTGGCTGTGGTTTCGCTAGATAGTAGATAGGGACAGTTGAGAGTTACCATGCAAGACAGTATAATACTGTTGGAAGCTCATCTCTATTCATGCCGTACATTAACTCTGCTGAGAGTTACCATGCAAGACGGTATAATATTATTTTCTAGTTTGAAAAATATCTTAAGTTTTCAGTTCTTCCTGGACTGTTGCCATTTAAATGAAAGTTATCGTTTGGTGAATTTACTATTCTTATTATTTCTAGTTCGATTAGTCATGCCTCCGACTTTTTCATATCTCTTGTCACAATCCTACTGATATCAAAAGATTCCCCTCTCTTCTTATTCACCTGTTTTGCTTATGAATATTTAATAAAGAGTTCTTTATCTGTAGCATCAATCAAGTCTACTTGCCTATTTTAAATGCACAAGCAATCAAGTAACTTTGTGAAATCCTCAATCACCTGGTTAATTTGAAGACTTCCTACCTCTGCTTAGGTGACAGCATATTTGATTACATTTAATTAATTAATTATCATAGTTTATCACAACTTTCCTTTCTATAGTTCACTAGTTTATTTATTCTTCAATTATTGAGAAAATGCCCCCCCCCCCAGTGGCACAGCGGTATGTCTGCGGACTTACAACGCTAGAATCCGGGTTTTGATACCCGTGGTGGACAGAGCACAGATAGCCCATTGTGTAGCTTTGTGCTTAATTACAAACAAAACAAAAACAAATAAATTATTGAGAACTTTTCAAAAATACCCAATAATATTTTATCTCTGTTGGTTTTGGGTTAGTTTTTTTAATAACGCAAAGCCACGCAATGGGCTATCCGCTGACCCACCTGGAGATTTTGTAGGAGTCATACAATGGGCTATCTGCTTATCCACCAGGGGACCTTTGAACTACTCAAATAACAAATATGAAAGTGCCAAATGACATTAAATATCATATACGAATTCTAACCAATAGATACTTTTTTCAGATTGATCCGTTATCTGCTTATTAATCTCATCTAATTGCAGTTGACGTTAATCAAATAATTGCAAACACAAATTATATTTTATAAAAAAACGCACAAATAACTTCCTTTTTTTTCTCTAACGGTACGAAAGATAATTTTAGCTATTTCTAAAGTATCTCTTTTTTTATTCTCTACAGTAAGAATAACTACAAAAATAATACATTTCAGTAAAACATGGTTAATGATACTTTGATCTAGAAGCAAACAATAAAACCTCATTCAAATACTAAAAAATACATTGAACAGCAGCGTATTATACAATTAAGGAAACTTTGCAATAATGGGGATTTCGACTGGTATTTGTAAATTACACTCTGAAGCCCGTTGTATGTTATATGAAGGATTGTACCCAGGTAAAACTATCTATTTAAAGCTGGGCTAAAAGAAAATCTGCGTAAGCATTTTGTGATTGCAATCATCAGTTTGTTGTAGAATTAGTATAATCGTCTAGAGAAATACAATGATATGTTACAAAATCATTTTATTAATGGTTTTAGCTTATTTGTAACATGTAAAGAAATGAGTAATAAAATGGATCTTAATTTTTAAAATTTCAATTTGTTTGCTATTTAAAACAATTATCCTGTAAATAACATTACACATCTTTTTAATAATTTAACAGAGGGTTGAGTACATTATATTAAAATGAGTTTGAATATGCATATTAGTAAGTCACGTGACAATCACATCCGCCTTAAACAGTGCGTACGATCTAATCACAGGTTATAAAGAAAATCAGTTTTCCATATGTACAGGATAAATATTTTTTAATTACATTATCCCGGTGGCGACTTGAAAATTAATATAAAATATATTAATAAATATTGGTTTTATTATAAGAATTGTTTTGTAGTTCAGAATAATTTAATCTAAATAAATCAAATGTTACGAAAGAAAAATAGTCAGCTTTTTTATGTCACAAAAAATAAGAAGTTCCACCCAGGAAAATGTGACAATGCATTATTAAAACATGTGTTTGCCAAAATATATCATCAACGGCCAATGTCTATAATAATAGATAAGTTTGAAGACTATATTATACGTCTGAAAGAATTCAACACTGGCATTTATTGGGAAAGTTTTACCTGACTTACTAAGACTGCTGAATTCAGTTGTGTAAAAATGTGATGTTTGATTTCCGAGAAGCTTACAGAAGTCTAATTGAATATGTTATTTCTATCCTGTAGTCGCACTCACAGATAAAAAAAAAAGTTAACTATAAGTATCGTGTGACATAGAAAGGAATATCAATGCATTTGGGTTTAACGAATATAAATAAATTTATCAAACGAGTATGTAGTATTCCTAAAGAGTTCATAACACGTATTCTTTATCGTTATCTATGACGGATGAAGCACGGTATTCGTTTATTAGCTTCTGTTTCCATGTAGTAAAACAAGAAAGTTAAGAGTTGGATTGCACGTTATGTCTCCAGGAAGTTGATTATGAAAATGATTAATAGACCATTCACCTCACTTTGTTTATCATGGGAGAGATTCCTTTTGAAGTTCTATTTGGGTTTGGGTTAATTCAATACGTTCCGTAATATTTAAATCATAAAACTATAATAGATTATTTTGGATATACGCATAAAGCTACATCAGGGGGTACCCGGGTTAGCAGTTCTTAGTTTTGAATTAATAGACTTTTCCTCCTAGAGAGAAGGTAGTCAAAAGCACCCATCTTGAACTACTCTAATCAATTGTGAGATTAGATCGTCACTCTTATAACATGATTTTATGACAACGACATACGAACTGAAGGAACCTAAGATTCACAATCCGGTAATTGAACCACTAATCCACAGCCGAGCCTTAAAGAAAAGTAAGGATGCCGATGAACCGAAACAAAAGACTTTATTTGTGTAATTAGAAAGTTCTAAAGCACTCAAAAAGTGTTGGAAATATAAAAAAGACACTTTTAGAAATAACCTGTTTTTTTGTTGTTGTTTTTTACGATAAACTAGTTCCATTAGAATATTGATATTCAGTCATTTTCGGAAAAATTACTGGAAGTGTGTGCTGTTAAACGTAACACCGCTTTGACCCGTAATTATTACAAGCCCATATATTTTATAAAAATATTACTAAAAGCGCGATAAGCAGACTTTATAAATGCTGTACTGTAATTAAAGCCTCAAACCAAACTGTATATTTTCCTTTAAAAGTCATTCTATATATATATATACCTGAAATGCATGCAATTAAACTTTTTATTATGTTAAATGGTTCTACAATAGAAGATGAAAAGTTAAAAAAAAAGATGTAATTAATTTCCATCATTTTAAAAACATCTTTCATATTATTCTTCAATCTAATTGAGTGTCGTTGTGACCAACTACTAGTCATTCTTGTTAACTACACAGTTAATGTAAATCTTCTTTTTTTCCAGCTTTAAGTTTTCTTCTCATTGTCCCTGGGCTTAATTTTTGTCTTTGCTTTTCGTTATGTGCATCATTCTTTTCATTTAACTTCTCTTTACTTTGTTCTATCGATTCATGTTTCTTGTTTTCTTTTGTCGCTATCAATTAATCGTCTTATTGTCAATTTTGAATCATTTTTCATAACAATAAATCACCTGTCCTGTTTCTATGTCCATTTCCAAATACTTATGATTCTGTAACTCACTTGCTAAATAAATACATTTCCTTAAAGTTAATAATTTACGTTCTTATCGTTTATCCATCCTCTCTATAAATTTTAGATTTATAGATTATAAAGAAACTTGTAAGAACACTAAGTAAGTGAAGAAATCCAACAGCTGCAACTTCAATATCTATACAATTTTGAATACGTTAATTTCACCATATAATAACTAGTTTAGTTTATTATATGGTAAAGTAAAACGGACGCAAAACCATATAGATATCATATACACTTAAGAATTATAAGATGCCTAATGGTATTTTTTGGTTTGCTGACTCAATCTGTACTGATGACCGTTGAATAGGTGAAACTGCAGTCCACAGCAGAGGGTGCAGCCAATCAAAGAATGCATTATGACTCTACATCACATATTCTCTTTTCAATTTCATAAGAAAATAAATACTTTAACGTATATATATTATATATATATATATATATATAGTTGCAACTTCAGTTCTATCACATTTACCCGAATAGTTTCACTTATTTAACGAAATCTGTTTAATCATTTTGAGTAAAATTTGAAAAACTTGAGTTTTTCATTCTTTTATACATATATATATATATATATATGCGTGTAACATACTTGCATGTCATTTGCTTTCTTTAATCTTTAGTAACGATTTTGTGATTAGCATGATCCACTGAAATAATCCTTTTGGTGATTAAATATTTCCATGACAATACTGACATTCAGTAGTTTTTGGAAAACCAGCGGGTAATGTCTGGTTAACTGTACTATCATGATGACCTTATAACCCGAGTGCTTTCGAAAGGTGGACCTTTCTTTTTCAGGAGCAAACAGTTTGCCCATGAAGAAGAAAGGTCCACTTTTCGAAAACGCTCGGGTTATGGGTTTTTTATTTATTTCTATCAAGACTTCTTGAACTTACGTGTCTTTCTTACATTATGCCTCAATATTACTGCAATTTATAGCATGTTTTTTTATCGAATTCGAGGATATCTGTAGCATGGTGTTAATTAATGTAATTCAGAAAATCAACCGTTAGTGTATGGATTGCTCGGTGTGGTAATAATCAAAATGATTCTTTATTTATGTACTTTCTGACAATTTCCCACCTCTGAATAATGTATTATATACCTGTATGTATATGTGTTTCTGTGTGTGTTTTCCTATGGCTACACATTTTAAGTAAGTAGAATTTCCAAAGTATACTAAAACGCTTATAAATATTGATACATTCATTATCACAGATGTGATCTTCTAATGAAAATTAGGCTCGAATGTAAGTGATGTGAATCTACAAAAAATATACCATTGCTTGCAGATAAGTTTGTACGTGAAAGAAAATAAATTCTTAGCGGAGGTGAAAAATGTATTTCCTGGAACAATAACCAAAGAACAGTTATGAAACCTTTTCACGGCAAATTCTTTCCTAAAATGCAGTTCGTTGACTTTTACACATATTTATTTTCCACGCATTTATTTTCTTAATAATGTAACAAAACAGGATAGAATTCAACTTAATTTGTAAGGTCAGCTTAAGAATCGAATATTAAATCCTTTGTGAAGATTATCAAGTCTCAATCTCACTTATTTATTATTATATGCAGCATACAAAAATACTGGGTATTTTCTTCAACAAATTCTTGCGAACATCACATGATTCTAGATAATTATTTGTAACATAATAAAGAATAAATTCCTTTTTCCAGTTATCTAGATTTTTTTTTTCTTATGAGAAAAAAAAAGACATAAAAAGCCATTGTCTTTTTTCTCTTTTTTTTCCCTTCTCTATTTAACTTTCGTATAATTACAATCACATGTTTTCTTTCATTTTCTCTGAAATTCTAGAAAATAAAGAAATAACAGTGTGAAACATTAACAAAATATTTAGGCTTTATAACTGTTTGAAAGTAAAACACAGCTCAAAAAGACGTGTTTTTTTTTGTAAACACTTGCTATCTTTATAACTTTAATGCATTATTTTCATCCTTATACCACCAGAAGCAATTTTAACATGCTCTAACACATAGATCGAGAAACGTGTATTATGCCACCAAGGATTTCCTTTTTATAACAAACAAATGTTTCATCGAATAACTGATGAAACAAATTTCCATTACCTTAATTAAGTTTTTTTTTCATAATAGAACGAAGCGTATTTCAATTTCAGTCTATAATGAGACCGATAATTAGCAAATTTAATACAAAAAGGCAGTTTATCAGCATTCCGTAAGATGCCGAGCAAAAAAAAATAATTGTTTACTTGACACAATTAAATAATCCTTACTTCCCATATATGTTTTTGACGCTCACATACTTCAGGCGCTTGTGATATGTCAAAGCATTAGGAAATGATTGTAGAATAATAAATAAGTTGTTTCTTTTCAAAACTATTTAAACGGTATTTCTTTGTTTGTCTGTTATTAAGCAGAAAGCTACACAATGAACTATCTATGCTGTGCCCATCTCGGGTATCGATACCTAATTTTTATTAAAATGTTTCGCAATTTGTTCTTCAAATTTCATTTTTCATTATCGTGAATTTGTATGAAATAACTCTGAAATAATTTTAAAAAAAAGTAATGTATCCTCTAGTTTCTTGTACTCCAATTTTAAACATAAGTATTATAACTCATTATAATCTCGCAGTATAAACTACAATGTGAAAGTCTAATCGAGGGTGTACATTCATTAAGTTTAGGTTCTAAACGATGAATAAAGAAAAAGACACTTTTTAAACATTTTAACCATAACTCAATAGTTTTATTTATAATTAGCAATTCTGGCGTTTGTCTTCTTGATAAACTCTTTTTTACTTAAGATGTTAGGTATATGATATTCAATATTTCAAACATTTCCAGTTGTGCTTTGTTCCTAGTTTTAGGTGTAAGATATATTTGATTATTAGGTAAAACTTGGTATTAATACTATTTATTAATACTATTCCACTTAATCTTAATGGCAAACTTCAAGAATATTCTAGAATATGCAATTACCTAATTGGTTCTCATTTCTAAAATAATGAAACATGAAGCTATTCATGTTTCAATGATATTTCACCATAATACTATTTACCAATTCTTCAATTTAACATGATTCTTACATTATTTGGTTCTTAAAAGTCTAAAATATTTTGAACAATTCAGTTTAAGTTATCTCTTTGAATAAAATTAAAGCATTGTCTTGCTAAAAACTAAGAAAAATAAATGTATTTAGTATAAAATGAATCGACTAAAATTAAATGGTGAACAGTTTGTTAAAATACACGTACCACATTTTTATCAAGAAAAAAATATTGATGTAATGACATAATTTAGCATTTGTTTTTTGTTTTGTTTTTGGTTTATTTCTATAATGTTGTATATGCTTTAAATAGATAAAGGACGAATATATGCTCAGTTATATCTTATACAATACTCTGTATTTATGATGAAAGAAAATTTTACAAAATTAAAGGGAAATATGTATTTATATAAAATAGAGAAATCTATTGAAAATTAATCTTAACTTGTTAAATGATTTTGAAGTATCTTTGATTTTCAAACGTGAAAGAACAAAAAGAATGTATAGTGTAAGAGTATACTTTTTTGTGAAATGTGACAAGGAGAATAATCCCACTAAATCTTGGAAGAATCAAAATAAATTTTATAGTATTTATGGCTGACAACCAATTTCAAAATATTCCTTGGTAAGATGTGATGAAAGCAAGTAAAGCTAATGAACAAGCTGAATGAAACCTTTTTTTTTCAGTTCCTAATATTGCACCAATACGTTTTTCTTAAAATGAGTATTTCAAAGAGTAAACCAAACCTTAATATTGTGTATAAAACTGTTATGAATGAAACTTTAAAATAATGACTTATTCAACATAACTTGCTTAAAATAAATATTATAGATAGAATTGATTGATTTAAATATGTTATGAAAAACATAAAACAGATATTTAAAGAGAAAATGCAGTTCTCTTAGAATATATTATTGAATTTTTCTTCAAAGTATACCAGTTAAAAATATAATTTCAACATGTTTTGTCTGTAACTTACATAAATGTTCGGAGTTCTCAATTGTTCTTGATAATGAATCGAGTAACATTATTTTCAGTTACGAAGAAATGCAAAATTCATTTATGAAATGGTAGTTTCACGATATTCTTTTGTTAAACACGATAAGCAGCAGTAACTCACGTAAGAGTAAAGCACCGTGTCGATCCATTAAGAACCGGAAATAATCAGTAAAGCTAGATTCTTTTTAATAAAAATTAATATCAATAATGACAACTATATCGAATATAATTAGCAACTTCAATTCTGTTTCAATAATCTTAATTATTCTGTATTGTAGCGGAAAAGTTACGAAAATAAATTAAATATGTGTATGAAAAGAGTAACAAATGTGATATGCGCTGAACAATTTTTTTTTGTGTGTGTTTTTCCAACTGTTAAGTAAAGACAATCCTAACTCCACTTATTTTGTTGTACTTTCAGTTGAACTTTTCCTGACCACGTAGAGTTTTCATCACCGGTAAATTGCTAGACGCGGTATTTATTTTTTTTTAATTTAATTACGTTAGAAAATTGGTTGCTTTTCAGACAAATTCCTAATAACACATGTCTGTAATCTTATATCTCTTCTGAAAAGGGAATAGATTGAACCACTTGCCTTAAAATTGTAACTTATATATGGTGTTTTTACCGTTTCTACTATTTTCAACAATCTCTACAATAAAGGTTATTCCATGGTTATGGTTCCTGTTTCAAGTTGTTTTGAAAAAGTATTGATAAAATCTTAAGAATATTAGCTGGCATAATATATTTTCATTAAGAACTAATTTTAAATTACCACATAGGTAGCCTTTGAAACAGCATAATAGTTGCAGTGTTTTGATAAAAGCTTAAACGTGAATACTGACTCTAAGTTTTCGATTTAAAAATTAAATGTTGTAGTTTACAAATATGCCTAGACAACAAAATGTTTTTTTTTCATGTAAAGTAAAACACTATTGCTTGGAAGCACCCTTATAATGAAATATTATATTTAACACTTACCTTCTGACTGTAAAAAAGCTTCCTCGTACTGTTTCATTCTGCCAATACTTTTGTAAGTATTAAGGTGGAGTTCATCTTCTTCGTTTTCAGACGAGGTATACTGCGAGTCCGATTGATCACGTATTGTGTATTGTGATTCTAGATGAGCACGTGCTAGATTTCTAACTCTTGATATGTGTTGTGGTATTTCTCGGTCCATCTTGATAGGTAATGAGCTACAGATGAAAAGACAGAATAAATATTTAGGAAGAATAATCTGGACTCTGTGAAGTATTTCCGCTCAGGCTGACTAGGCCTAGGGCAGCAAAATGCTTGTGGCATCTTTTTCTTAACAAATCATTGAAGTAAATAAAAATATTTAGCCGACACAACACTAATCAGCAGTTGTTAACAATAGGATTTGCGATTCGCGACCCATCTCTTCCTGCCGCCTCTTACATCTTTGCTACTGCAAGTAACCTGCTGTTCTCGACCCCACTTACCTAAAAAAAGTTTTAGCTCTTGGTTGAGACTGTATCCAGCCCACGGAGCGCGTGTTTTCATTTCCGAATGGGACTAGGGGTATTAAAAGCTTTATTTAATACGTTACTATCAGAACTCGCAAGTAAATATATAAAATAAGAATCAAGAGTGTATAGTCATAGCTGGAAAAGGTGTCGTTTATTGATCATTTACGTAATTTAAATATATACCGTGTTTGTTTGTTTTTTCTTCATTGTGTTTGGTTCTAAGCCCTTGTACCCTTTCAGCGACTTACACTTCTTAAACACATACCTTGAGAACAGCAAGCAATTGCATCTTTTAAGATTTTCTAACAATAAATTATCTAAACGAGCAGAAGTATCCTCAAGATTATTTCAATGTTTATCAACAACAAAAAGGTAGTTAATCTTACGAAAATCAAAGATAATCATTAAAAAGAACTTAATAAGTAATGAATAATAAGTACCTAGTATTAAAATATGTAACCAAGTGTTAGATAACTATTTCTAATTCACTACTGTTCTCCATACATTCATGTTAGTACCATGACTTCTATATATGTGCGTATCTGTGAACAAGTTTTTATTCTATAGGTATAACAGCACTTTGTCCGGAACTGGCGATAACCTAATTTTTCATTAATTAGTGTCTACTGATTTATCAACTTTTGCAAGTAATACAGACATTGAGCTCCTGAGAAGATGCTTTGTTATAGTTATGTAACCAATACTATTGTGTGTGTGTGTGTCTGGTATACACTAAAATGATAGAATCTGCTTGTTACAGTTTTAGGATCATTAGGAAAACAGCCTCTGGGTAACATAGTTTTACGAATATAAGGGCTATCACTAAGTATGGTTCATTAATAATTAGATATACAAAACGTGTGCATTGTTATAGGCGGCGGAATCAAGGGTGCACTAGGGACATTTTTTTGTAAAATAGTAAAGTGCCTCCTTTCAAAAATAAAAAACTATAAGATTTAAAAAAGTCAGTAAAACAGCATGTATGGCTTAAGAAATGTAAGACAGGTTGTAGTTGCCAGCATTCTGACTGATTTGATTTACGTTGACGTTTCTTAATTTCTTTTGAAGCACATTGTGATATTAATTAAGAGCAAAAAAAAAAAAAACGCAAAAAAACAATGTATGTTTTTTGGCATACTGGAAGGTAGAATCTTTATTAAATTGACGGTTATATACGCTAACACTGTAGACACTGTACCTAAAGTAAGTTCATTTTTTTAAAGAAAAAAGGTATGGAAATAAGAGGAGGAAAGTAAATCGTAAATGAGGGATTATTTAAGATAAACAAATATTCCAATAGGACATGTTGACTGGCCCGTTGTTTCTATTTATACGCCCAGATTTGGTTTTATTTGTGTAAATACTCTCTCTTAAGTTCCTTTTTTATGTTTGTTTGTGCAGTTCTTAAGACTTATACATTTTCCAGTCATAATTACCATCACAGTTCCAGAAATGTCCAGCTACAATAGAGGACATTATGTTATCATGTTTTGTTCTATAAGTATTGTTTTTAATTTCTTTCTTGTTTGTTCTATGTGCATTTTACTGCAACTACAACTGATTTGATAAATTCTATCTTTATCTTCAATCCTTTTAGGGTCTTTGAGTGTTTGTAAATGGTTGACAGTTTTGTGTTGTGGAATGAACGCTACCTTATAACCCTTTAATCTGAATTCTTTAGCAAACCTTTTCCGAAATCATATGAAAAAAATGGCATACTAATGAACTTATTTTGAGATTCTTTTAATGGTGTTAATTCAGAGTACTTCATTTGTAGATGTTTGTCGTTTATTTTATGGAAAACTCTGTCAACAATTTTGGGTTACGGCAGGTTATATTAAAGTTTTTTGTAACTTGGAATCTTATAATGCTAAAAATAGGGTTTCGACACCTATGGTGGGCAGAGTACAAATAGCCCATTGTATAGCTTTGTGCTTAATTACAAACAAATATTGTAAGAATTTGTAAACAGTAGTGAAAACAAAAACAAAATTCAATTTCATCATCATATTTTAGAACTGCTCCGACACAAATTCAATTTCTTTATTTGTTGACATCCTTTCAACAGAAGATTCACCAGTTGTCAATGGTACTGTATATTCATACCAATTTCTTCGTCTTTATATTTTCTTAAACCCGCTAGAAGACAGAATGGAAACAGAATTTTCGGAACGTAATATGAAAATAAAAACTTATCACGAAGACCACAGGAAATGTACTGCAGGAACTATTACATTGTACTTTAAATGTTTTATGAGACACTTTTAAACTTTCATCAACTGAGATTTGTTATTCTAAGCCTGGGACTTATGCCTCCTAGTTTCACGTTAAAGTTATTTCACCCCATTATCGATATCAATTGATTTATACGAATGATAGCCAATTTATCCTTGACTATCGAAAATGTCTGTTTTAGCCAATAAACAAATTTCATTATTTTTTAGAGTTCTTATTTCATTTAACTATGAAAGAAAATTACAATTTGAAATTCTAACGCTATGACATAATTACAAAAAATAACTTTGTGTGATTAAAATTGGGTCAGAATAGGATCATCTGTCAAAATAAGTCGTCGTTGAAAACCTAAAAATTATTAGTACTTTCAAACACATGTAATAGAGTATATTGTATCCATGCAAAAACACTTAAATATTCTTGACCTTAGATTAATATTTGACTAAATTTTAAAGTTATTAAACACAAAATGTTTAAAATTAAGCATTTTATATATTTATTTCGTCAACTTAGAAATGTTTGTTAAACTTCAAAAAAATTTGAAAAACTTATCAAAAAGTAAGCCAGTAAGTTCCTAAGGAGTTAAAAGCACAAAAACAAAGTACACATTTTGAAAACAACGTAAAATAAAGAAAACTAGCAATTTAAATGCCAAGACTGTTTCAGAGCTAATGACAACGTTAGTGAAAAGTGCCCATTTGGTATCTTTATGGTTTTTCAGAGAGCAATTATGGGAAACGTAGAAACTAGAAACGCAAAGAAATCACTGCTGTGCACTCATCCACTTAATATAACGGGAGGAATCGAGACATATCAAAGATACTGTGGGACAGGACGCAATTTAAACCACCCTCAACTCACTTGGCTTTAAAGAATACAGCAGGAAAGAGATGAACGTGCTCACTTTTGATCCTTTTCAGTAATGATGTGAAATAGAAAAAGAAAGAAAGGAGAGAAGTAAAGGCATATTAAAAGAAAGTTTAACATGTTTTGTCAGCAAGACTTTGAACTTCAATGCGAAAGCATTTCTAGCATTATTAATTGATATCTAATGAGTGAAAATACTTTGTAAGGAGCATTTCGTCTTTTATTCATCTACTTATTGTACAACGAGAAGCTCATTCACCTCATACATTTCCTGCTATTCTGTTTACATGACTGTATGTGTCTGTTTCTATTTTTTATATATAGTTTAATTTGTGTTTTCTATACATTAATATGTTTTTAATGTAACATTAGACTATATGGAAACTTACTGATTTCCTTAGAAAGAAGGTATAAAATGTTATGAGGTAGCCAATAGTCAGTTCTAAAAATTATCAGATGCAAACAATAAAAAGCAAGGCCTCTTTGTTGCTTTGAGTGTAAACTATAAACAATAAGTAACTGGTGTGCTCTTATAAGTTGTGTTTCATGTATAGTAGCATAAGTCTATTTGGAACTTATTTTGCCCTTAGAGGTCACGTAGCGTATCCTAGCTACTCTGCGATGTTTGACAAAATCTAGAACCTAATTACTGTTAGCAAAATACCATTAAAGTTTATTCAACCCCACAGAGAAAGTATAATGACCCAGTGACTATCATGAGTGCATGCAATGAATTTTGTTCTTTGTGGTTTACTTCAATTCTTACTTTGACACCGTGAATTAAGGGAATACACGGGCTATAAAGAAATATGAAACTGGCATTGTCCAGTACATTATTTCAAACTTCTCAACTAAGCCGATTTATCACTTCAATTTTAATTGTGACGTGTGCAAAGAAAACTAACATAATTCACAGTATCAATGATTCCATAAACAGACTATAGGTAACTCGAATGCCAATCTGATGTGTAAATTAAGATCAAGATCTCATTCTAGGTCCTTTTTTTTATACAGATAGGAAGAGAATTTGCATGTTCATTCGAAGAGCTCCTGGTTTTATCATACATTATTCAATATACAAAAAACTACTGGAGCAAATGACAGTCCAGTCAAAAGAATAAAACTAGTTGAAATAAAGAGAAAATCTAATTTGATCTCACTAATAAGGGGGAATATTTAGCAGCCAAGACAGTCAGTCAGCGCATTTGAAAACAGGAGCATAGCCTAAACTGTAGCAACATGTGCCTACTCCTTGGCATTTTCTTCTACAACGCCTAGATACAGAGTAGCAAGACAACTTTGTAAATGCATATGATATACTCTTGGAATTCAGAATTAGACAGAATGCTCTATTAAACCATGCTCCATCTTTCCGTGAATGTGTAGTTAACCAATGGGAAAGAGAATTATATCAAATAATGATACTTGTAGAGCCCCTCTTTTTTTCTTAACATGATGAGACTTATTAGGGGCACGTAAAAAATTTGAGGAATATTTCTTGTTAAACAGCCCAACACATTTTTTTACCTCCATCACTTTTTCCAGGAATGAACAAGTTGCCAATTCGACAAGAAAAAGATTGGTTGCCACCACCACTAGAGAAAAACAAACTGATTGCATTACGAGAGAGAGTCCAGTTGACTTTACCAACAGAGTAAGTATCCGCTTACAAATATTGCACACAAACAAGTCACTATCCTTTTAAATAGTGTATCTTTTTTTCGTCCACCGGTAGAACAGCGGTAAGATTTAGGATTTATAATGCTACAATCAGGGGGTTCGATTCCCCTCTGTGGACATAGCATATAGCCCACTGTGGTTTTGCTATAAGAAAAACACAAACACACAGTATCTTTTTATTTTTCAACGCCATATCTATAGTTGTAGTGGTAATATCGCTAGTCTTCTGGTAATCGAATGTTCCAGCCACTATTTAATGGAAGTTTACACTTGGCTTACTTTATATAAAAACGGTTATTGTTACACGTCAGGTAATCGATTATTCCAGCCATTATTTAATGGAAGTTTACACTTGGCTTACTTTATATAACAACGGTTATTGTTACACGTCAGGTAATCGATTATTCCAGCCATTATTTAATGGAAGTTTACACTTGGCTTACTTTATATAAAAACGATTATTGCTACACGTCAGGTAATCGATTATTCCAGCCATTATTTAATGGAAGTTTACACTTGGCTTACTTTATATAAAAACTGTTATTGTTACACGTCAAGTGTAAACTTCCATTAAATAATGGCTGGAATAATCGATTACCTGACTTACTTTATATACTTTATTTTGGAATAAGAAGTACTTCTCAATTTCAAGTTTAGGTAACGTAGATTATCCGTAAGGTGATTATAGTTCGATTATCTAGATTAATCATTATTGTTTTAATATTATCTTATGGCACTTATTTTTTGAGATTAGATATCTAATAGCAGAGAAAAATAAAAATGGGTGGAAACAAAATAGCCACATACCATCTGAAACCAGTAAATGGTAATAAGGTAATATAATAATAATTGTTAATTTTCACGATTTTTTTAAACGCCGTGAAATACTTTTCCATTTTTCATCAGTATAAGTATTATCCGTTATAATATTGAAACATCTTCATGATATTAATGGAAATAGTCATTTTGAGCTATGGCATATATTGTAATACTGCTTGTTATTTGGTTGGAGCTAGTTGAACATTCTACTGTATCAAGTATATAGAATAAGATTAATGTATTCAGGTACAATATGAATAAAACATCTAAAGACTCTTAGCGGAACACCCTGTCTGTCTTCTTTAAGTTACAGCCTGTGGTGTAAGTTAATCATGTCAGTTGCTGTCTGTCGTTCAAGAATAAAATTCATTACGTTGTCATGGAATCCAATCACAAGTGTTTTACTTCTTCCAGCTACTGTGTTATGTTAAAATTTGTTTTCAAACTTTTATTATTTCTGTTAATTTAAATTGAGAATAACGCGATACAATTCACTTTTCTTTAAAACTCATAAAATTTTGTGACAGGCATACATCCAATGGTAACTTTCTCACAAAGACTGCTAATTAACTACATTTTAGAGACACAACAAGAAGTTGAGTAGCATTGCCGTCACGTTAGGTATCAAAATATATGATACTACTTAACAGAAAATTTTGCTTTGGTAAAATACATATTCCTTATGTTGATTTCCGATTTTCAGAATATTATTTGATTGTTCTCAAAAACAAAAGAAAATATAAGCTTCTGATTTCTGTGTGGCTCCAGTTACATTCTGGTTTGTTTTACCTATCGTGTTTGATTAAGTATCTAGATTTAGGTGTGTGAAAGATAAACACAACACTCGAACGAAGTGACACTACTTGCACGACTGAATTACATATATTAACATGCACATCACGAGCCAGGGAGACGGTGTTTTGTTTTTGTTTGTTTGTTGTTGTTTTTTGTGACGAAAAAACTACCCCATTGCAGCATTTGTGGTACTGTTATGAAAACTTGTATTGGTCACAAAGGATACGTTTGGCACACTATGTAGACCGGTGACAGACTACATAGTCCTGTTAAAGGCACTAAAGTCTCGATATAAAATGTTACTTATGGGGAAGTTAACTTGTAAATACAAGCGTCCAAAATGAAGTTCGTGAGTAAAATACAGTCGCTGTGGATGTTCTTGTGATGATTTGTTACTAAATACAAATTTACATCGTAAACGTGAGGTAAGAAACGAATTGCAAGTGAAACACCGATTGTGCTACGAACAAGAGAAGTAAAAAGAAGTAATGATTTTGATGAGAATGAAATTGAATTTCAGGATTGTAGTTATGCTAATCAATATCTGGATGATGTTGATGATGGTACAACTGAAGTTCAGGAGCGTTCAGAATCCCTTTAAAAGCACTTTGGTAAACATAGTTGCTGAATCAACTTCACAATTACAACTAAAGCGGCTTTGGCAAAATTCAACATCATTCTTATGGACAACAAGGAAATTTCCACTTATCCAACTGATGCGAAGGTTAAGTCGTTCGTTTCTCAGTTGAAGAGTAAACATAAAATGCAAAACAATATGAGAGTACAAAGCATCACTCAATACTATTGATTAAGTCATTTATCTTTGTTTACTACCAGGTTTTGTACAGTCTGTTACTGTGCATTCAATCGCTTGTAGTTTCTTCATTTGTTTTTGAAAATCAAAAACAAATACACATATTTATTTCTCTTAATTATTTAAACCCTAAGAACGCCTCTTTGGACTTTTCCGCATTGACACGTTTCATGCCATACTAAAGAACGTTACCTTGACTCGTGAATGATGTGTTATATATCTGAAGGTATTAATTGTAGTTATGCGGCATTTAAAGGCACCCAAAATATTTATCTCAGTCTTAGGCGTATGAGTTCCACTCTTTTACGATGAGATATTTTCAAAACTTTTTTACACCTTATGCCAGACTATCTGAAAATAAGTGTCCTGCAAATAGATTTTTGTTCTCTGTCTGTCATATTCATTTGCAGGGCTGATTTTAGTTATATGTTGTTAATCACTAACCGGTACTGTGTCCACCACAGGTATCGAAACCCGACTTTTAGCGTTGTAAGTACGCAGACTTACCGCCGAGTCACTGGAGAGCATATTAGCCGTCATAGTTGTAGGGCTGATCACACGAGTGTACTGAGGCACTCCAAGTTTCATTTAAATTAGAGCTGCTTCAATGAAAAACAAAAACAAAAATAAATCCTACCTTAATCAATTTCTCCGGGCAAGTAATATAAGTATTATAGTAGACAGCTATAACGAAGTTACAAAATAAATTAAGTTGAGCCTTATTACTAAGAATGTATTAATGCTAGGACAATCATACTTGTGCAAATGAGAAACTTGATTATCCAGATACAGTCATTAAAGATATCTCCATCGAATTCATAAATATGAGACGAATATATATATATCATTAGATGCTCATATGGAATATTCAAAAAACCGGTAATGATAGAGAAAATATGTAGATTTTAGTTTCAAATGCGTCATACGTTTTGCAGAGGCCTATAGTTTAGATATAATCGGTTGTTTATATAGAAATATGTGTGTGTGTGTGTGTGTGTGTGTGGAAGCTAACCTGTAAATGCAAGCGTCTTAAATTACCTTCGTGTGGAAAACGCAGTCGCTGTGGATGTTCTTGTGGGGTTTTGTCACCAAATACAAAGTTACGTCGTTATTTTAGTTTCAAGTGCGTCATACGTTTTGTAGAGGCCTATAGTTTAGAAGGAATTGGTTGTTTGTATTGCTATATATATACACACATTTTGTGGCTATAGCAATTTGAATGTTTTGGTAAAAATTAAAAGAGGACCGCTATACAACAAACCAATTCTTAAAGAAGTACACTTTAATCGATACGACGATCTCCAGGGTGTCCGAAATACCTGGAACCATATGTTGTCTTTGTAATTCGAAACAAGTTTGGATTAATAGAAGGATTAACTCTAACTTATCGTGCTTTGACAGCGTCATAATCACCTTTATATCCGAAATTAAGAAAAGCTGCAAGTCACCTATGGTTCTAGACTGTGATATTAAGAACAGCTATGATTCTTAGTAGGCTTATTGGATCTTTTATCTTTGATAAAGTCGGAACAATAGAAGGTATATGTTAGTTAATACTTTTAAGTTACGTTTTGCTTGCATATATTATATTTAACATGTGAAAGAGTGCCAGAAGCAGGATATATATATATATATATATACAATATTAGAAATAATTATAGAAACCGTCAAAAAACAAAGTTTTAAAAGACAAAAACTAGAAAAATGCCAACCCTTTATCATATGTTGATAACTGACTTGCCATCCAACCAATCAAACGTTTCCCACTTAGTTCAAACCTTATAAAATAACAGACAGTTATACTAAGCCTGGTAGTATCAGTACGTACCCAGTCATACCTCTCATGACTAAAATACTGCATGACACAAACACGAAGAAGTCAAATATAAGTGCTCAGAGGTTCTCAAATTCAGAGAGTAACGTTGCTTTGCCTCTTTTAAAAATAAATGATTTTGTAATAAATCCTAGTGTGAAAGTAAAATAGTTTGCTCTTTTTTACTGTCGTAAGACAAGGCAACGGGTAAACTTTGCAAAGAAGCATCTTGTATGTTTTCTTTGAATCTGATAGGAAACTTAAAGGAAAAGCTTGTTGTTGTTTTTTCCACAAACAACTTGTTTCTTTTCGCAAATAGTTTCTGGTATTTGAGTTTGTGTGAAAAATCTCACATTCACTTAAAATATTTACTACTTTTGCCAGTCTACTTGAGTTGTATATTCTCTTTTTTTTCAAATCACGAAGTTTTACTTGGAAATGGAGTTCTACTTTTCGACACGTAATAACAAGTTATGTTTTAAGCTAGGCAAAACTATAGAACAATTTTTTATACTTACAAGGTTTGTTTGTTATAATCGTGGATTCATTATTGTCCGTCTAGGTACAAAAAAAACACTGTTTCGTTCAACTTTTCTTCATTTTTTCATATACTTTTTTAAACGATTTACTGTTGCTAAGTTTAATACAGAGTTGTACGAAATAAGTTTCAGTATAAACGTATAGGAAGTGGGAGAACCCTACCACCTACAGCTTTACCAGTTGGTACAGGTGTATAGTAGCAAATGCAGAACACAGATATGGGAAAACGGCCACAGTTAGGGCTGCTATGTATGCAGAGGTACTGTTATTCCCTGTACTACATACACACATGCACTCCAATGTTCCTGGGCTTGATCTGATCAGCATCAAATACCTTTCCTGTGTAACCTCGTTTCACTGGTTGCACGGGGAAATGTGATTGATAATTTCTACAGAACATTAGTTAGACACAACCAGAGATCTGTTTCTCCACTCATGTGTGCTGCATTTCCATTCACCAGAATGAAGTTGGTATCCACTGTTTAGAGAAATGGTCTTGAAGGGTCTGATATACTGTGAGATCTACCACTATATTGGCCACCCAGACATACGATCTAACACAGATGTAATCTCACAGGTACACATTAAGCTTCCCCCAGCCCAGAGAGAACTTGGTTGACCACCAAGGCTTTTGGTGCAAGCTATTTGTAACTCTCCTCCCAGTTAGTAGCTAATCTCGACGTAGGTCCTATTGGTTTCTGGAACCGTACCTGCAGCATTTACCATTTGCTGTTGGTTCTCTTAAACCTATTGATCAATTGATCAAAACTGATAGCTTTGTCCACTGTGCTGCTTCGTTTAGTATGAGTACCCCTTCTGAAACATTTGTTGAAATTGATAGCATTGCCTAACCTGCTTCTAAGCATAGTAGAGGCAGTTCACTTGAATGCAACCAAATTTACCACACTCAAAGTATCTGCACTGTTTCTTCCATTCAGAACTACATCCAAACGAAGGCGTCGTTGACATAGGCTGTAGCATGAAAACCATGGGAAGAACAGGATAGCCATGCCTATTCACTGAAAACCAGTGTGGTAACGTCACAGCACTGGGATGTGTAGGTGGCTTGTTACCTCTTAGCATGATTCAAGCTTGGTATATTGGAGGTATTTGAGTAAGATGGTCTATTCAAAGTATAGACACTGCATGCTTCTTCCCTTCTCTTGCAAATAGTTCAAAGTAACCACTTTGTACCTGGTCATGATGAAAACTTATTCTTTGCAATCTGCAGAAGCAAATGCAGGGTATGCTTTACTGTAGAGAAAGTAAAGATTTTCTGCATAAATATCATACTCTCAGTGATGCCTCTCTTTAAAGACTTACACTTAACCCAAAGGATTACTTCATTTTCCACTGGGTCAAATTGCTACAATTCAGTCACTACTATATCTAAGTCTTCCAGTTGTGTCTCACTCGAGTGTTTGATGAAGTCCAGGGCTGGACCAATCAAGCTAAGGATCAGACATTGAACTGTCTGCTTCTGAAACTAATCGTTCCAAGAAGTTAACTGCCTGGAATACTTTAGGAATAGGTCTAGGTCTTTTTCCACCATACCTCTGAATATCTAGTAAAATCTGCTTTGCTTCATTCATAGGAACCTGTTTTGTGGTTAAAGCTTCTTATTTGCGGGTTTCCCCCAATACCTGGTTAGGAAACTGCTAATGTTGCACATATTCATTATGCATACTCAGAGTTTAGGACGAGTATTCAATACCTGATTCAGTGCAGCAAAGAAATGAGTTGCTCTGAACACCTCAATCATCAGCTCTGCAGAACCCCTGGTTTCATTGTGGTTCATGATCACCTTGGTAAGATACCTCTCATCTTTGAAAAGCTCTCGACTTCTTCCCGGTTCATGGTTTTCTCTAGTTATAGTTCACTATCTCACCTGCTGAAGAAACATCTCTAACTGATGCACTTTCAGTCCTTCTCAGGCAGTCTTGAGTGGCCTTAACCAGAATATGTGGTTGTGCTACTTTATTTGGTGATGTCCTAGAGTTCTGTACATAGTACCTCATATGGTCTCAGGCTCATCAGATGCCATTAAACTTCATCTGTGATTCCTTTACAATGAGATAGATTATCAGGGG
Organism: Limulus polyphemus; assembly: GCF_000517525.1. NCBI lineage: Eukaryota > Metazoa > Arthropoda > Merostomata > Xiphosura > Limulidae > Limulus > Limulus polyphemus. The sequence goes on along the minus strand of NW_013665947.1, from coordinate 299,441 downwards.
TAACGTCCAATCTGCCGCTTGGATGATCTCAATGTTGACTGATCTCCCTGAGCTTGCAGCCACAGAGAGATTGAAGATATGGACCTTTGCAAAATCATCAGATGTCTAACATCAATAAAGAAATTCTCCTAGACCAGGCAACTATCTTATACTAACGTATTTCTTGAACTAACTCTTAATCTTAGTCACGAGTACTTCTACTTGCTGAAACTGCCATTCCTTAAATAAAAAGCACTTCTTTAAACTCGATACACAAGAGTTCAAGTAAAATCAATACACATTTTAACAAAAAATAGAAACTGTTATAATACTATTCTGTGGTAATGGCACCAACATTTTCTCTTTCCTACCTACTCTGTGATACTTTCAGTTAAACCAATTTCTCAAAACAGTAAATTATATAGGTCTGATATATAATGGAAGATTCAGCGAGATATACAGGAAAGTAATACTGAATTCTGCTATAGCTAACTGAATCTATGCTAATAAATAAATGGATAGCACATAAAGTGTGATGCACAATGAAAACATTATTTATTTAGCATAATAAAAATCAACAGCCTGTGTACTTCACTTTACAGACGATGGGCAGTCACTTTACCAGAGTTGTGAAGTAATCAAGTTGGTTATACTCCCTCAATACTTATTTCAAAGCTGGCTAATTAGCTCAAGATCCATAGTTTCTACATTTCAAGCTATTTAGTATGACCTGATAACAGGAGACATGTCTAGAATTACTAGCGCTACCCACATTACTATTAAGTTCCATTGAAACATAAGAGAGGTTGTAACCTCGATTTATCATCTGACCACCAATTGGAGAACACTGCTATTGACCTTCGTGCATATAGTGCAGCTTTAAATCTACACTGGCCTTAGATAGATTATGTGTAATCCCTAAATAAAGGTAATGATAAAGCACAAAGGTAGCTTGAAATTGAAGTAACTTAATGACACCTCACCATGTATTACGCACTGCACATTACTTCTATAAATACTTAACGACTTTCTCAACCATGTATTATGCACAAGCTACACATACCTATTGTAAACCAAAATGCTCGAAACAATATATATGAAATAAGAAGGTAGAAAGCGAATGGTATACCTGCATCCACACGGGATACAAAAATGCATTTCAAATATATATAACTTTAATGATGAAAACTGGTGACTTAAGAAAAATATTTAATATAATACTCTAATATATGGCTTCTACAGTTAATTATCTACGAGTAGAAAAAGTACAAGTTGTAATTATAATATTTCCATCTTTACAGACAACAATTAATAATAAAAATGAAAGGTAAACCTATATCTGTAATATCTAAATAACATATTTCATATAATGCAATTAATTAGAAACAATATTCTAAATGCATGTAAAGGTAGTTATATGAACTTACCCTTTAAGAAAAAACTTTTTATAGAGAGCTGGGTATGGTATGTTAAAATTATTTTGAATATGTAAAACAGCAAATCATGCAATAGTCACAGCCATATAAAGTTGTAGTAGAACACAATGTATCAAACTACAGTTTGACAGTGTTTGGCTTTCATAGGCAGTCTGATGGTATCGAAAACAGATAACATTTGGAAAAGGTATGTAACAGCCATTTTCGGTGCATAATATTCATACAGGTCATAAGCATGTGTTCAGATTGTGGATGGAGAGTTTCCAATACGAGTTTATCACTTGTGCTTAATGGTACTGAAAAACAAAAGAGTATGGATCAACTTGGGGAACCAATTCCTTCCAAACGGGGACCTCCAGCAAGTTGTACCCTAGTGTGGAGTCTTAAAACAGGTGAAACTCCATCAACACAAATGTCAATGGCAAAAACCATCCATATGGAAAGTGACAGAAATCACGTGTACACAAGCTGCTTCCACAACATATATTTTCAGCAATGACATACCTCAAACAGATAGAAAATTAAACGAGTATCCATGCTATATGAAGAAATACTGGTCAAATTACCGGATCTAGCACCTGTGGATTTTTGTGTGATTGGAATGATGAAACGGGCACTGGGAAATGTCATCTTCTTACACTAGCGTGATTATGTAAAACAGTAATATTGAGAGGTGTGCTTTGAACATAAAACCCTTATGATGAAGACTTTTCAATGGAAACTATGTTATTGGGCCACTGTCAATATACTTTGTTAAGCACAATATACACAATGGGCTATCTGTTCTAAAACGTTTAAATTTAAATTCATTCGTTTTTTAAGCAAGGAATGGATTGGTATTATATTTGCAACAAACAGGTAACTATTTCTGCCTTTGAAAAAGCAACCTATATTTTACTGCCCAGTAATAACGTTAGGATCCAAGACAAAGATTCTAGCAGACTTTCAACGTGAAAGAATATGTTGCAAAAGAGTGTGCAACGTGTGAACTACCATGCTGTCAATCGACGGCGCTGCCCAAAATCATAACCACAATTAACTTAGCCGGGTAGTTATGGATAATCTTTTATTCTGACCATTGAATGGATGGATATTTCATCCACACTTCAATCCACGCTGGATGTCATAGGCTATAGCCTCAATAAGATTAGTATATAAGCTGTGTCAGCAAAAAGTGTGAGAATCAGCTATTTCGACATACTTATGGATGAGTCGTATGCTTCAGATATCGAGCAATGATGATGACTATCGTACTTTATATAGTACATATAATATGATACATATTGCCAAGGCTGAGAACAGGATATATTAGGAAAAGCATTAATACTAACAAATTAAGTCTGCTCAAGTAGTATCAAATGAGCGATATTAATATTTCAAAACAGTGTGCTCCATCTACATTTACAACAGAAAGTGTATGTTGTACAAGGATAGTAAAGATTGTGTTAGCTTACTTATCCTGCAATTAATTTGTTACCATTCAGTGAAACTAAAACATTTAAGACATCTTGTATTTATAGCTAGGGCACACTGTCACTCTATCCATGCTTATCATTTATGTAACCCATGTATGTAAACCTTGCACAGTTTTGTGTTCTTCCACCACATTAAAGTGTACATATTTAAAGTTCAAGAAACTACACCTTTTATCAACAAGATTAATGGTGATAAAATACTTTTTCCTTATGTTAATAAGTGATAATAAATCACTAACTCTAACGTATATTCCTATTATTGTTATAGAACTCAGGTATATATATATATATATACTTGTGACAAACTTTTGTTCTATGTGATAAAGTTAAATACGATTGAGCTCGTACGTTATATATCTTGGAGTACAATAATTCGTAAGAGATAAAATACTGTGATTCATATTTCCAAAATTATTTACATTTCTATCGTACAAAAGATTAAACTTACAATTAATAGCAGTCGACTGCTATTAGACCAGATTGATATGTAGTATGCCAAAAATTTAAAAGAAAAAAGATAGATACTCTATTTTTCTTTAAATATACTTATCTTTCGATGGTTTACTGGAAAACTTCAGGGTTCATAATGTTTGAGTCCCCCGGTGTGACAGCAATAAGTCTACGGATGTACAATGCTAAAATCAGAGGTTCGATTCCTCTCGGTGGACGCAGTAGATGCCCCGTTGTGGCTTTGCTTTGAAAAACACACCCACACGCACACCGTGGGGGAACAGCGCAGGTAGCCGCCTATTGTGTAGCTTTGCGATGAAAGGAACTATATGCATTCCTTTGTACATTAGCCTCTCGGTTAAGCATGTAAAATAGCCTTAAGAGTAAAGAATAAAGCAGTATAAGGCCCAGTCGACTGAGATAAGTCACATATATATTCAGGTATGTATCACATTATTTATTTTTTGTATGAAAGAACGGCATACTCGCTACTGTTGTAGGTAGGCTGGTTGTAGCCTGGTGGTTAACATGCTCGAAACGCGCTCCACAATTTGGTGGGGGGGGGGGGGCATTCGAGTTTTATAGTGCCAGTCAAATTCTACTATCTGGTCAGACAAGAACAGCCCAAGAGTTGGCGATGGGTGAGTTTGATGAACTGCTTTTCGTCTAGTCTATCATTTAATAATTAAGGTCGGCTAGTCTTTCAATAGGTTTGCACACAAATTCTGTAACCAAGGAACAAACTACTGTAATCTTGTTTTTTTTAGTGAGATGTGCAAAGCTCGTATGTGTGGTATAGCTATATGATCAGGGAGCAATAGTCACAATCTTAAACATTTTAATATTGGATATATATTTCCTGAACCTGTAATCACAAGTTATAAAACTTGTTTTTAATGTGCTGCAGGAATTACTGCATATTAGTCTCATCAAAATCAGGATTCATTTTAAAAACATTTATATCGTTTCAAACTTATCTGTTTCTATTCTGGTCTTGATTTTTGATTTTAAAGATAAGAACACACACAAAACGAATCAAAATTAACCATGCCACGATTAAACATCCACGATGTTATAAAAATCTACACATATATTGCACAAACCAAAGTATCCTAGTAAAGCGTGCCAAATAAAACTTACATAAAACGTACACTGAATTGTAATCAATCATTTAGTAACAAAAGTTATTAAGTTCGTGTAAGCTCCACAAAATAAAGAGTGAAAGTTACCATTATCACTTCTTGTTTAAACGCTATCGTATAGATAAGAGCTTGTATGAGCTATTCAACGGAACGTTGATAATTTAACAGCTAAAGTAAAACCAAGGGAATATGTGATTACATTACTGATGGGAAGAAAGTTAGGGCGTTATAAACAACTCCCTGGCTTATTTAAATCATTTTCATTCTTTCCACTAGTTAAAACGAGATGAAAAATAAATAAGCACGTTGTGATTTATGTAAGCATAATCTTTTTTGTTTTTCATATTTCGACAGCATAGTGGCCTTCACAAAATTAGTTTCTGTATTGTTTGTGTGTTTGTTTTGTTTTGAATTTATGCACAAAGCTACACAAAGGGCTATCTGTGCTCTGCCCATCACGGGTATCGAAACCCAGTTTCTAGCGTTGTAAGTCCGCAGACATACCGCTGTGCCACTGGGGGGCAGTTTCTGTATAAACACATACATGGTGAGGAAACCATACAACTTACATATAGCTATGTCAATTGGTATGTGAATATAAAAAAATTACGAGGAGGGAAACATTTATGTAAAAACGATCATAGATATTTTTATCCTATTTAATTTTCATATCTATAATAGGTGTGTTTTTATTTCATCGTGTCGGATTTTATTTTTATCATAAGTGGGTTTTATCTCATTTTAATAACATATTAGTATAAATGCAAGTCATACCATATTGGTCAGAATACCCAAGTCTATTTCAACAACTTATTTCAGACGAGGTAGGGTTTGGAGGACAACAGCACAAAGCACATTTTCAATGGTTTGTATCGCGTGTTGTTAAATATTACTCATTGCCGAAGTATTGACACTAGGTATTTGTACCAATCTCACTAATCGGGGAGTTAATAAATGAGTTTTCACATTAAACTCGCAATGATAACTGCAATTCGTACTGACGTCACGTGATAAGCAAATACGGTTTCAAGGACACCTTTTAGAGCCACCTATCTTATTGTTTCATCAGTGTTTGTTCCGGATATGTTTTATACCCAAGTGACAAAACTGTGTGTTGTATGGTACTTCCCATCACCTACACGTTTATACACAACTTAATTATGTGGCATCCCTGTATAACTTGAAACTTCCAACTCCTTGTACATTCTGAACAATAACGGCTTCTTTAATCAGTCCATAAACGCAATCGTTGCAAACAATATAAATTATTAAGTTCTTAGAAATTTCAAAACTGACTAAATATCCTTCAGATTGCCTAACTACTTTTTTTCCCTAAAAATCTTCTTTTTTGTTTTTGCTGTTTCTTTTGGCTAGAATTCAAAGTATATTTTCTAAACACGAGAAATCTGAAACACAAATGCGTAGAAAGTACTTATAAAGATATTTTCTACTAAATGCATGTTTGGTCTTTAAATGTTTTAAAGAATATTTCTATGATGTTAATCCTATGCACTATGCCTTACATTACAACATTCCACAATATATTGAATTATGAAACATTTATATCACTATTCTTACCACATTAAACCAGGAAGCACCAATTAATTTGTGGTAAAATATTCTAGAAAGTTAAGTGTAATTGTAGAAAGTATTGGTGCATGCCATGAGCAGGACTTGGCATATAATAGTCACACCGAAGCAAATTCTGCTGAAAGTATTCGAAGAATTGTTTACACAATAGCTCCATATATATATATATATACATATATCAATTAAATTGTTTACACAATAGCTCCATATATATATACATATATCAATTAAAGTCAAAACAGGAATCTCTGATGAAGAAAGATCCACCTTTCGAATGCGCTCGGGTTACAGGACTTTTTTGTCAAATATATATATCTATATAAATATAATAATACTGTCTGTTGTATGTCCACGTAACTACTTCACAGGGTGTGGATGGATCTTCACCCAAACTGGTATGGATGTTCATTAGGTCCATGTGAGGAGGGTACATACAAATTTGCAGTTTTGAATTTTTCGTTTTGCGGTTTTAATGGGCGTTTTTGCGTTTTTTACTACCACTTCGCCCCCTATTGATGGATGGTTTGTTGGGTCCATGCAGAGATACAAGCAAATTTGCAGTTTTACATTTTTCGTTTTGCAGTTTTAATGGGCGTTTTTGCGTTTTTTACTACCACTTCGCCCCCTATTGATGGATGGTCACCCAAACTGGTATGGATGTTCATTAGGTCCATGTGAGGAGGGTACATACAAATTTGCAGTTTTGAATTTTTCGTTTTGCAGTTTTAATGGGCGTTTTTGCGTTTTTTACTACCACTTCGCCCCCTATTGATGGATCTTCACCAAATTTGGCATGGATGTTCATTAGGTCC